>NC_134878.1:63094140-63114140 GCF_041734735.1 Babylonia areolata | reverse complement strand
ATCTTTGAATTACTGTAGAAAGTAACAAAGGAGTCAGTTATGTCTTATTTATTGTATCAGTTATTGTTGCTGTTGTTGTTGTTCTTTTCTTGCTTTCTCATTTCATCGTGTTTTGTTTTGCTCTTTCTTTTTTTTTTTCTTATGCATGCATAAATCTATTCATTTCGTTCTATCATAATTGTGACAAATGTCCAAGTAATATTGGTGATGGTGGTAGTCACTGTAGTATGCTGCTCTAGCCACACGTAGATTTCAGAGACAGTAACAGTACTGTACCTTTTGAACACCCGGATGTTTCTGGAACTTCTGTACTGATGACATCTCTCTCTCTCTCTCTCTCTCTCTCTCTCTCTCTCTGACTCACTGTCCTATCCATCTGTCAATCTTAGTGTGTGGGGGGAGGGAGGGGGTGCTGTCAGTGTGTGTGCGTGCGTGCGTGGGTATGTATGTGTGCGCGCGAGCGTCTGTGTGTATGCATGTGTGTGCATGGGTGTGGGTGGGTGTGTGTCTTTGGGGGGGGGGGTTGTTTTCTTCATTATGTATACCCTTCTACATGAAAACCTTTTCCTTTCATTTATGTGTGTGCTATTTGTAATAGATGTAGATTAGCGAGGACAGATTGGAAGAATAGGCTATGCGTAAAATCTTAATCCTTGAATAAAAACGTTTTGAGTTCTGAGTTCTCTCTCTCTCTCTCCCCCTCTCTCTCTCTCTCCCTCTTTTCTCTCTCCCTCTCTCTCTCCTCTCTCTCCCTCTCTCTCTCCCTCTTTCTCTCTCCCTCTCTCTCTCTCTCTCTCTCTCTCCTCTCTCTTCTCTCTCCCTCTCTCTCTCTCCCTCTCTCTCCCTCTCTCTCTCTCTCTCTCCCTCTCTCTCTCTGTCTCCCTCCCTCTTTCTCCCCCCTCTCTCTCTCTCTCTCCCTCCCTCTCTCTCCCTCCCTCTCTCTCCCTCCCTCTCTCTCCCTCTCTCTCTCCCACTCTCTCTCTCCCACTCTCTTTATCTGTTCTTTCTCAGAGTTATGCAATTTGTTTTTCCCCTGATGGGCAAAAGCTTCATTTGAATAAAACAATACATGTCTTTGTCTTCTCTCTCTCTCTCTTCTTCTTCTTCTTCTTCTCCTCCTCCTCCTCCTTCTTCTTCTTCTTCTTCTTCTCCTTCTTCTTCTTCTTCTTCTCTCTCTCTCTGACTGATGCAAACTTTTCTCATAAGGGGCAATTGCTTCATTTGAATAAAAACGACGCATGCATCTCTCTGTCTCTGTCTCCGTCTGTCTCTTTCTTTCTCTTTCTTGCTCTCTCTCTCTCTCTCTCTCTCTCCCTCCCTCTCTCTCCCCCCTTTCTCTGATTTCTTGAAGGACAATAACTTCATTTGAATGAAACAACACATGTCTTGTCTGTCTGTCATCTCTCGGTTTCAATTCAAATCCAGCTGATATGTCAGGAGAACACAAAAAAAAACTCTTGTATAAACCTCACACACGCCCACTGCATGCAAGCACGTGTACACGCACGCACGCACAGAGATAATGAACACTTGCTGCACAGTCCTCTTGTCACCTTTTGTGGGTGGTCTGTGTGTCAAGTTGGCTTGACATTTATTTATTTATTTATTTATTTATATACTTATCTTATTTCATTTCATATCATTCTATTTGTCTATTTCTTTTATTATTTACGCACGCACGTACAAACCCACACACACACACATACACGTACACGCACACACTCACGCACACGCACACACACACACACACACACACACACACACACACACACACACACACACACACACACACACACACAGCGGATACTTTGACTCTGTGGCGCCAGAAAGCATAATAAAATAAACACCCTCACCCCCCACCCCCACACCCCACACCTCTCCCACCCCACACCCCCCACGTCTATCGCCAAACAATGGGAACTTTTCAAAAGGAACAGGCAGGCCAGTTTATATAACGTGGATCTCTGTTCCTTTTCCAATAGTCATAAAGGACGTTCATTATAGTGAGTGTCGTGTCAGGTTGGTTTGACCTTTCTTCTTTCCATATTTTGTCCTGTTGATTTTGAAAAAAAAAAAAAAAAAAATCTTTCTTTCACGAGAATTTCCATATTTTGTCCTTTTGATTTTGAAAAAAAAAATCTTTCTTTCACGAGAATGCACAACGCACGCTCAAATACATACAAATACACACGCGCGCGCACGCACACACACACGTACGCACACACACACACACACACACGTACACACACACACACACACACACACACTGCCCACCCCCTCCCCTCACCCACCCCCACCCCCCTCCCCCCTCCTTTCCTAACAATCAAACAACACTTTGAAAACTTGTAAAACTTGCAAAACTGTTTTGTGTTAGAAGCTGCTTTTGATGACCCACAATTTACTGCATAATATTTCCAACTGTCTTGAATATTATTAGCACACGTATGTTTGCTGTGTGGGTAGTGGGGTTTTTTTTCCCCGTTGTTTTTCTTGTGTTCGAGTGAATAGGACTGTGGCGCACTGGTTTTACCATTATCTTTGTTTTCGTGTTGCCTGTATGTTTTGTCTTAGCTAAAACCGCACTCTCCTGGGCCCCAAAGCTTGAATAAAGACTGTTCAAAGCGTTCAACACAAACCATGTGGCCTTTCATGCCCTGCTGTCATGGTGACCTCAGTTTCGATGCCACCTCCACTTGTGTGCTTGGTGTGAGTCTTGTCAAAGTCTTCAGTACTGGCGACTTCATGGGGGACTGTCGTTGGAGGGGCAAGGTGACGATCTCTGCTCTGGGGGAGACGCTCACTCAGTCTGGCTCCGCGACTAAGCCATTATTGTCGTTAGTATGGGGCTGAGTAGGTTGATGCGTCAAGTAAATAAACCATGTTTCATCAGAACAGGCACTACTAACCACCACCGAAGTGACTCAGCAGCAGTGCAGGGTCTCCTCTGGTGTGTGGCCTCCTGGCGACCTAACATCGATAGTTCCCTGTGGACTGCCGGCTCTGGGACTGCGAAAGACGAACCCGGGAGCGGCGTGGGAGTAATGCCACTGAAACGGCGCAGATGATGGGGCAGCAAAATAAATAAATAAATAAAACTGGATCGCACTCCCTCTATTTTTCTTTTGTTGGGCACGTGCTTAATCGTGTGAAATTTCCTTTTCTTTGCTGGCCTGGCCATGATGACTTGCGTTTGTTCGGGAATGCTCGTTTCAATCTGAGTTTTGAATTCGTAATAATAATAATAATGTTACTATAATTCTGTTTCAGTTATTGATAATAATTTTGAATAATAATGATAATAACATTTCACACACACACACACACACACACACACACACACACACACACACACACACACACACACACACACACACACACACACACAAGAAAAAAAAACGGACGCGTTCTTGAAAGCAGCGTTTGAATTCCACACTGATTAGCAATGATTTGGTTTGCCGCTCGCTTTAAATGAAAAAAGGTTTCAAAAAACGTTATTTTTTTAATGGAGACATTATGTTTTAAATGGAGACATTCTCGAAAACGGGGCGTTTGATTACAATGCAGATTTGCAAAAGATTTGCACTTTCCCCGCTCAAATGAAAACTCGATGCTGAAAATGTTGAAACTATTGGGATTTTTGGGGGGGGGTTTATACATGTATATTTTTACCGATGAAGGCTCCAGGTTCTTTGGGAGAGAGTCTTCCCAGACTCCCAGTGCACATTCCGCACCAACATGTCCAGCGTCGACATGGTCCTCTCCCTCACACAGCGGCAGGAGAAGTGGAGGGAACAATAGCCGAGTGGTTAAAGCCTCGGACTTTCAATCTGAGCGTCCCGGGTTCGAATCTCTGTAACGGCGCCTGGTGGGTAAAGGGTGGAGATTTTTTCGATCTCCCAGGTCAACATATTGTGCAGACCTGCTTAGTGCCTGAACCACCTTCGTGTGTATACGCAGGCAGAAGATCAAATACGCATGTCGGCGTTCGGTGGGTTATGGAAACAAGAACATACCCAGCATGCACACCCCCGGAAACGGAGTATAGCTGCCTACATGGCGGGATAAATAATCAAAACGGTCATACACTTAAAATGTTACATGAAATCTGGTTGAATGGCACAGGAAACGAATGATGAGCGCCCAGTGGCAGCCGTCGGTCGGCTCTACCCAGGTAGGCGGCCTGTTGTGCAAATGACCCCGTGTTTGTAAAGCGCTTAGAGCTTGGTCTCCGACCGAGGATAGGCGCTGTATAAGTATCCGTATCAATCAATCAAAAACATAGACAGCCCCTATGCATTGCCTTCATAGATCTTACAAAGGCCTTTGACTTCGCCAACAGGGACGGACTCTCCATAACCCCCAAGACTGGACGTGCTCAGCGTCATCACATCTTCCAGAAAGACATGAAGGACACTGTGGTCTTTGATGGCTCAGCATCGGGTGTCTTTGGCATCCGAAATGGAGTAAAGCAGGGCTGTGTCCTCTCTCTTACGCTGTTTGGGATATTCTTCGTCGTGCTGATGAAGCATGCCTTCGGATCTTCCACAGATTGCATTTACCTTCACACCAGGTCAGATGGAAAGCTCTTCAACCTCTCCAGACGAGGAGCAAAAAATTTCAAGATCAGAGGAAATGCCTCCGTGATTTTCTCTTTGCATACGACACAGCAGTGACCACCCACTCGAAGCTGAAGACTTTCAGTATCTCGTGTCCCGCTTCAGCGAGGCTTGCCATGACTTTGTATTATTGTATTGTATTGTATTGTATTACTCCTTTTTTTTGTCACAACAGATTTCTCTGTGTGAAATTCGGGCAGCTCTCCCCAGGGAGAGCGCGTCGCTACACCGAGAGCGCCACCCATTTTTTTGTATTTTTTCCTGCCAGCACTTCTTCTGTTTGTTTTCCAATCGAAGAGGATTTTTCTACAGAATTTTACCAGGGACATCCCTTTTGTTGCCATGGGTTCTTTTACGTGCGCTACGTGCACACGGGACCTCGGTTTCGGTTTATCGTCTCATCCGAATGACTAGCGCCCAGACCACCACTCAAGGTCTAGTGGAGGGGGAGAAAATACTGGCGACTGTGCCGGGATTCGACCCAGTGCGCTCAGAGTTTCTCGCTTCCTAAGCGGGTGCGTTACCTCGAGGCCGTCACTCCACATCGGACTTTGGACTCACCACCACTCTCAAGAAACCACAGGTCGTGGGTCAGGACGTGGAGTGCCCCACCCATCAACACCAGAACCTCTGGTCATGAACTGGAAGTTGTCCGTGACTTTTGCCTACCTGGGGTCAACGATCTCAAACGCCATTCTGTCTCCTGGACACCGAGCGAAGAAACAAGCGTGTTGGGAAGGCTGGTAGCACCATGTCCTGACTGAGTATTGAACAGCAGTGAGCTGACAGAACACGTCAAGATTCAGGTCAACAAAGCGTCCTGACCACCCACCCTCCTGTGCGGCAGTGAATCTTGGACAGTGCGTGCCAGACAGAAGCGGGAGCTCAACGCCTCCAACATGCGCTGCCTCCGACGCATCTCAAATCCCTGACATCGCTAGCTGTGTTCAAGCTGCTAACAGCTGCTAGCCGGCTAAGTCAGCTGCACAGTATAGCTGAAAACCGGCTGCGCAGCAGAGCAGCCAGTGGGAATTTTTTCGCTGCCATGTGGCACGAACTGTTAGTGTCAGCAGCAAAAATCATTTTCTGCCGACTGACTTTGAGTTAGACCTGCAGCTTGCTGTCCCACATAGCGTGGTCTAAAGCCAGACTGCCGGTTACAATCGGAACTGCTTGAAGAACTCACCATCGTTCAAAGTCAGTTTTAAAAAGCCGCTGAAAATCGCTCCAAACTGCACGAGGGTTGGTTCAACAACAAGAAGGATGTTTCCGGCACAATTGGCAGGGGGTGCTGGCTAAGTTTGGTGGTTGTTTATTGAAGAGTAGCGCAAGTTCGTTAACTCTAAATGCTCAAGTCGCCGAGCGGCGCCAGCAACGTTCTCCCTGCCAGTCTCCGACCGTCGACTACAGCGACCATAGGGATGAATTTTTTAACAAAAATCTCTTGGTAGGACACAGTTCCTAACACCACCACTTGAGAAGGCTGGAATCCCCCAGTATGTACATCCATTTAACGCGAAGATGAATTCACTGGTGCGATTGGATCCATAGCAAAATGTCTCGATAAATGAATAAATGACGACCGATCCCCCCCCCCCCCCCCCCGCTCCCCTGTCGGGTAATCTGGCTCAGGGATAGTGCTCCGCAGACGGATGCCAACAACTAAACTGCACATTTCTGTCTGCAAAACGAGAGCTCAAGACCCTTGGCATCGACCCGGACACCTGGGAAGCTGTAGCCACCGAGCGAAACACATTTCAGTGCAGTATGATGCACTACAATACAGTGCAATACAATGCAATGCAATGCAATGCAATACAATATAACGCAGTGCAATATAATACAATACTATGCAATGCAATTCAGTATAATACAATCCCCCTCCCCCCCCCCCCCTCTTTCTCCCCCCTCTCTCTCTCCCCCCTCTCTTCCCCCCTCTCCCCCCTCCCCTCTCTCTCCCCTCTCTCTGTCCCCCCTCTCTCTCTCTCTCTCCCCCTCTCTCTCCCCTTTCCCCCCTCTCCCCCCTCTCTCTCTCCCCTCTGTCTCCCCCTCTCTCCCCCTTTCTCTCTCCCCGTCTCTTCACCCTCTCTCTCTCCCCCCTCTCTCTCCTCTCTCTGTCCCCCCTCTCTCTCCCTCTTTCTCTCTCACCCTCTCTCTCTCCACCTCTCCCCATATCTCCCTGTTTGTCTTTCTGTCTCTGTCCGTACCTCTGTCTGCCTGTCTTTGTCTCTGTCTCTGCCTCTCTGTCTCCCCCCTCTCTCCCTCCCTCCCTCTCTCTGTCTGTCTTTGTCTCTGTCTCTGCCTCTCTGTCTCCCCCTTCTCTCTCTCCCTCCCTCTCTCTCTCTATCTTTGTCTCTCTGCCTGTCTTTGTCTCTGTCTCTCCCTCCCTCTCTCTCTCTCCCTCTCTCTCTCTATCTTTGTCTCTCTCTTTCTTTGTCTCTCTCTTTGTCTCTCTGTCTGTCTTTGTCTTTCTGTCTGTCTGTCTCTCCCTCTCTCCCTCCCTCTCTGTCTCTCTCCCTCCCTCTCTCTCTGTCTCTCCCTCTCTCCCTCCCTCCCTCTCTCCCTCTCTCTCTCTCTCTCTCTCTCTCTCCTCTCCATCTGCCCTCTGTGTGTGTGTGTGTGTGTGCAGCATGTTCACCTGATGAAGGCGGGTCGGTACACACACAGGAAAATCAAACCACGAGAGAGACCCGAGTGACCTTTTTTCACGGCTCACTGACCCATCTTCTGTCGCTAAAAAAAACCCATTCGGTCAGTCAGGCCGCTGGTCAGTGCGGTCTCTGAATCTCCCCCCTCCCCTTCCCTCCCCCTCACCCCCTCACTCCCCCACCTCCCCTCCCTCCCCCACCTTTCTGATCTCGCTTTGTGTGGTGTCCAAATCGTTCTGTGGTTAAAAGCACACACAACAATCTGTTTTTGGATGGTCCTGGTTTCTGTCGGTCACTGGGCATCACAGTCCGATTGTTCTCTGTGTGTGTGTGTGTGTGTGTGCGTGTTCTCTGTGTGTGTGTGTGTGTGTGTGTGTATGTGTGTGTGTCCTGTGTGTGTGTGTGTGTCCTGTGTGTGTGTGTGTGTGTGTGTGTGTTCTCTGTGTGTGTGTGCGTGTTCTCTGTGTGTGTGTGTGTGTGTGTGCGAGTTCTGTGTGTGTGTGTGTGTGTGTGTGTGTGTGTGTGTGTGTAGCGGTTTCTTTCATGCGCCTGTCTGTTTATATGGACTGAAGCTTGGAGGGTTAATGTGCTTCTGATACGGTGCTGGTGACGTGGCTCTGTCTGTCTCTGTCTGTCTGTCTGTCTCTCTCTCTCTCTCTCTCTCTCTGTCTCTGTCTCTCTCTCTCACACACACACACACACACACACACACACACACACACACAGTACCTCGGTAAAACATTCGAGCCCGTGTTAAAGTCTTTCTCTCTTTGTCTCTCTCTCTTACTGTCTGTCTGTCTGCCTGTCTGTCTGTCTGTCTCTCTCTCTCTCCCTCCCTCCCTCCCTCCCTCGCTGTCTCTCCGCTTCTATCTCTTTCCATGCAACTCGTGTCTCTCTGTCTCTGTCTCTGTCTCTCTCTGCCTGTCTGTCTCTCCGTCTGTGTTCAGAGTTCAGTGTTAACTCTCTCTCTTATTTATTCGCACTTATTTCATTTATTATAATGTGCGTATGTATGTGATTGCTCGTGGGAGGGCATGGTGTAAAGAAGCTTCCAGTTTATCTGTTCTTCCCTCGATAAAATATTTGTCATTGTCATTCTCTCTCTCTCTCTCTCTCTCTCTCTGTGTGTGTGTGTGTGTGTGTGTGTGTGTGTGTGTGTGTGTGTGTGTGTGTCTCTAGCTGTCTGTTAGTGTCAGTCTCTCTCTCTCTACCTAGCTGTGTCTGTCTCTCTCTCCCTCTCTCTCTCTAGCTGTCCCCACCATTTTTGTTGCCATGGGTTCTTTTCCATTTGCGTGCTGCACACGAAGCCCTCAGTTTTATCGTCTCATCCGAATGACTGGACCCACACGCTCGGTTTTTTTGTTTGTTTTTTTGTTTTGTTTTTGTTTGTTTGTTTGTTTGTTGTTTTTTGTTTGTTTGTTTTGTTTTTTGTTTGTTTTTTGTTTGTTTTTTTCCAACAAAAACTTGGGAGAAAGGGCGAGGGCGAGCGAGCGGGATTGGAACCCACGCCCTCACGGACACTGCATTGGCAGCTAAGCGTCTTAACCACTCTGTCACCTTGCTCCTGGAAGTGTGTGAAAGGGGGGGGAGGGGGTGATGGAGAACCAGATGTCGGTGGAGAGACGGGTGATGAGCTGGCAGTCTGTGACGCTACACTGTGGCAATTTCTGTGCAGAACCTCTTCAAATACTTTGTGGACAATTTTTGATAAAGTAGGAGCAATTTTGTGTGTGTGCGTGCAAACAAGCGCGCGTGTGTGTGTGCGCGCGTGCGTGTGTGTGTGTGTGTTTGTGTGCGTGCACTGTGCGTGTGTGTGTGTGTGTTTGTGTGCGTGCGCTCTGTGTGTGTGTGTGTGTGTGTGTTCATGAATGCGCCCAAATTTGAGTTCAATCTCAAAGCGGTATTCAATAAATCGTGTTTAACATGCCCGGGGCAGGGGGTCATTGAAAGCTGACGAGATGATTCAAGACAGTTACAGCAATAACAACAAAATAAAAACAGACAGACAAGAAATCTTTTGACAAACTATCAACAACACAAGAAAGCGCTCCTTTGAATAAAGGGGGGTTTACGGGGAGGATGTTAGAGGTGTGACGGGGGGGATGTTAGAGGTGTGCCGGGGAGGGGGGGGTGAGTGTGTGTGTGGGGGGGGGGGGTCTCCTGTCAAGAGGAATAAACCAGGTTGACGTCAGTCCGTCAGTGTTTAGATACATGTGGACATTTTGACGTAGAATCTAATCTCTTCCTCTTCCTTCGTGGGCTACAACTCCCACGTTCACTCGTATGTACACCAGTGGGCTTTTACATGTATGACCGTTTGTACCCCGTCATGTAGGCAGCCATACTCCGTTTTCGGGGGTGTGCATGCTGGGTATGTTCTTGTTTCCATAAGCCACCGAACACTGACATGGATTACAGGATCTTTAACGTGCGTATTTGATCTTGTGCTTGCGTAATCACGCGAAGGGGGTTCAGGCACAAGCAGGTCTGCACAATATGTTGAGGTAGGAGATCGGAAAATTCTCCACCCTTTACCCACCAGGCGCCGTTACCGAGATTCGAACCCGGGACCCTCAAGAATCTAATGGACCCACAGGATCGTGAAAAGTACAGGACTGAAAGGAGAGCCACTAAAAACCCCAAGAAGAAGACAGTGGGGCTGTTGGAGTTGGAGGGCGGGGGGGGGTTCTGGGGGCGGAGCTTGGGCGGGGGGGGGGGGGGGGGTAGAGGTCTTTAGCTGGTCGGGAATGGAAACAGAATGGTGACAGATAACATGAGGTTTTCTGTCTGTTGGGGGGGGAAGACAATAAAAACATCATCTGGCATCCTTCAGGTCTGTCTGTGGCGAGAGAGAGAGAGAGAGAGAGAGAGAGGCAGAGAATTGAACGGAATGGTTTATTCACATGTAGGCCTCAGCCCCGAGTGAAGAGGTTAACGTGGGGAGAGAGAGAGAGAGAGAGAGAGAGGCAGAGAATTGAACGGAATGGTTTATTCACATGTAGGCCTCAGCCCCGAGTGAAGAGGTTAACATGGAGAGAGAGAGGCAGAGGCAGAGAATTGAACGGAATGGTTTATTCACATATAGGCCTCAGCCCCGAGTGAAGAGGTTAACATGGAGAGAGAGAGAGGCAGAGAATTGAACGGAATGGTTTATTCACATGTAGGCCTCAGCCCCGAGTGAAGAGGTTAACGTGGAGAGAGAGAGAGAGAGAGGCAGAGAATTGAACGGAATGGTTTATTCACATGTAGGCCTCAGCCCCGAGTGAAGAGGTTAACATGGAGAGAGAGAGAGAGAGAGGGGGGGGTATTAGCGGGATAGCGAAGGGAGAAAAGGGTATAAGAGGAGGACAGAGGTCCGCTGCGGGGGGTTGGGGGGAGGTGGGGAGGGGGCAGGATAACGGAGGGGAGAGAGAAGACGCACTGTGATACAGTTCACAGCGACTAAACAAACCTTTTTCCATTTTTTGGTTATCGTCGTTCACAGAAACGACGCGCATTTTCTCCAGCCAGTGCGCCATGTTACTTGACTTGTGCCTCATGACTGCTTGTGGAGCACAGGGCTGCTACAGCACTCCTTGTGGAGCATAGGGCTGCTACAGCACTCCTTGTGGAGCATAGGGCTGCTACAGCACTCCTTGTGGAGCACGGGGCTGCTACAGCACTCCTTGTGGAGCACAGGGCTGCTACAGCACTCCTTGTGGAGCATAGGGCTGCTACAGCACTCCTTGTGGAGCACAGGGCTGCTACAGCACTCCTTGTGGAGCACAGGGTTGCTACAGCACTCCTTGTGGAGCATAGGGCTGCTACAGCACTCCTTGTGGAGCACAGGGCTGCTACAGCACTCCTTGTGGAGCACAGGGTTGCTACAGCACTCCTTGTGGAGCATAGGGCTGCTACAGCACTCCTTGTGGAGCACAGGGTTGCTACAGCACTCCTTGTGGAGCATAGGGCTGCTACAGCACTCCTTGTGGAGCACAGGGCTGCTACAGCACTCCTTGTGGAACACAGGGCTGCTACAGCACTCCTTGTGGAGCATAGGGCTGCTACAGCACTCCTTGTGGAGCATAGGAGGGCTGCTACAGTACTACTTGTGGAGCATAGGGCTGCTACAGCACTCCTTGTGGAGCATAGGGCTGCTACAGCACTCCTTGTGGACCATAGGGCTGCTACAGCACTCCTTGTGGACCATAGGGCTGCTACAGCACTCCTTATGGAGCACAGGGCTGCTACAGCACTCCTTATGGAGCACAGGGCTGCTACAGCACTCCTTGTGGAGCACAGGGCTGCTACAGCACTCCTTGTGGAGCATAGGGCTGCAACAGTACTCCTCCAGCGGACTGGCTTTGGGGCTGTCCTCTTCAGCCAGGTCCATGTCCATCCGGCTGCCTTCATCTCATCCTCCGTGCTTCTTCTCCAGGTCTGCTGTGGTCTGCCCACTCTCCTCTTTCCTTGGGGGTTCCATTCAAGTGCCTGTCTTGTGGTGTCGACTGGAGGCTTTCGCAGGGTGTGGCCTGTCCAGCCCCATTTCCTCCTCTCCTGATCTCTTCACTGATGGGCACCTGGTTGGTTCTTCTCCTGAGGCAGGTGTTTGATATGGTCCCCTGTCCATCTGATGTTTAACTCTCTCCATACGAACGGCGAAAGAGACGACGTTAACAGCGTTTCATCCCAATTACCATCATCAAAATATTGCAAGCGGAACGCTCTTATACTGAAGAGGTGAATGTTGACAAAGAATACCACAGTTCTGACGACGGAAGCTAAAGGTTGGGTCATTGAGACACCCACTGGACATCCGAGGGGTCTGTGCAGAGGAGAAGAGAGGACTGGCCGTACTGAGTGAGTTAAGATATGGCGCAGGCATCTGTTGACGAAGGCCTGTAGTTTGTTTGTGTTCGTCTTGGTTGTTCGCCATGTTTCAGAGCCGTAAAAGAGGACTGCTTTAACAGTGGTGTTAAGATCCTGAGTTTGTTGTGAAGTCAAGTAAGTCAAATATGCGCCATGTACAAAGAAAACATGTCATACCGCCAGCACCAGGACTCAAACCCCGCGAACAACGCGAACCTTCACCAGTCCCAAGCACTGAACAACTTGACCCTGAGAGCTGTTGTTGTTGTTGGTTTTGTGTTCGTTTGTTGTTTTTCAAACCAAAAGATCATTAACTCATTCCGTACGGCCAGTCTTCCCCCTTTTTTCCTCTGATTTCCAGTAGGCATCTGAATCGCCTCGCGTTTAGTTTGCGTGATTAGAAATGCGGTATTCTTTGTCTTCACCCACCTCTTTTTAATGTGAGAACCTCCCGCTGGCAACATTTTGAAGACGTCAGCATCTGTGCAGCCCTGTCATCGTCTTCTTTTGTCGTTCGCGCAGAGAGAGTTAAAATTCAGGTCTAATGTTCTATCGTTAACATCCACCAACACCCAAAGTTTGGCCCTCTCGTTCCTCTGGTGTGCAGTGCAGTGCAGATGGGGGGAGTCCAAAGCGGAAGGACAGACATTAAGTAAGGCAGAAAGCTCGTGCAACAGGCTCAAGAGCTGGCTGACATCAAGCAGAAAAAGTACTTGTTGTTGCAAAGCATCTCTCTCTCTGTGTCTCTGTCTCTCTCTCTATCTGTCTATCTGTCTCTCTCTCTCTGTCTCTCTCTCTATCTATCTATCTCTCTATCTGTCTCTCTCTCTCTCTCTGAAGTAAATTTCATGAACACTAGATCGGAAAAAGACGCCAATGTGCATGTGAATTTTTTTTAGATTATCTCAACTCTGCTATGAACAGTGTCTTCAGCATGTACAGGTCAAGTCTCTCTCTCTCTCTCTCTCTCTCTCTCTCTCTCTCCTACTCCCCTCTCCCCCACCCCCCCCTCTCTCTCCCTCCTCTCTCTTTCTCCCTCCTCTTTCTCCCTCCTCTTTCTCCCTCCCCCCCGCTCTCTCCCTCCCTTCTCTCTCTCCCTCCCTTCTCTCTCTCCCTCCCTTCTCTCTCTCCCTCCCTTCTCTCTCTCCTCTCTCCCTCCTTCCCTCCCCCTCCTTCTCTCCCTCCCCCTCTCTCTCTCCCCCTCTCTCTCCCCTCCCCTCTCTATCTCTCTCTCCTTCCCTCCTCTCTCTTTCCCTCCCCCTCTCTCTCTCCCCTCTCTCCTCCTCCCCCTCTCTCCCCTCTCTCTCTCCCCCTCTATCTCTCTCTCCCTTCCCTCTCTCTATCCCTCTCCTTCTCTCTCGCCCTCCACCCTCTCTCTCTCTCTGTGCCTCCCTCCCCCTCTCTCTCTCCCCCTCCCTCCCCCCCTCTCTCTCTCTCTCCGAGGGTGCCACAAAGACCAAGCAAATGGGTCAGGGATTCCCCCCCCTCCAAAGCCCTGGGTGAGACCGACTTGCTGGTGAAATGCTGTCAGTTAATCTGGAGATGGGGCAGTTGGGAGGGTGGAGGGAGGGGGGGGTGTGTGGTAGGGGGAAGTTTCCAAATTTTTTTTATCTTTGTTTCGTCTGGATTGTGCGCATTACAGGGAGGAAAAAGGTTGTGTGTGTGTGTGTGTGTGTGTGTGTGTGTGTGTGTATGTTCCAATCCAGTGCTTGGACTATTGAAAAAAAATGATGGGACGACATTGCAGAATGGACAGGGGAGGAAAACCATTGGCAGAGAGAACCAGGCTGTGGTCCACAATGGACAGACCTGGGGGAATCTGGTGAACAGTTCTCTCCTTTTTTTTTTTGAAGATAAGATAAGATAAGATAAGAATAACTTTATTATCTCCAACTGGAGAAATTTGGTCAGGTGCATTATCACAACATAGACAAGTAAACAACATGGGGACCATAACTGTAAAAGCCAACAACAGCCTCAACAAATATTACGAAGATACAAATGTAAAAAATATCACATACATCGTTTCATACATACATCCACACACTGCAGGTAATAACTAGTATTCTTAATGTAAAAACAGAAAGAATTAAGAAACATTTTGTGAATATAATTATAAACATAGCCTACTATACTGCACATTGATTATAATAGACAGATAAGATAAGAATAAAGATGAATTGCGGAAAACCACCACCAGATAATCAGCACACACCCGCACCGCACCCCCCGCCCCCACCACCACCACCCCACCCCACACACACGGATAACTTGATTAAACAAGAGTAATAAACATATGTTCTCAAATAAAAGCATTTCACATATTCGCTTTTAAAAACATTGCAACATTTTATGCGGCGGCCCAGATGACTTGAGTGTGTAAAAACGCCTTAATTAACTGCCTGGGGGGAAAAGACATGGAGAAGAAAGTTTGTGTTTCAGGTCATGAATCAATACCTACAACAGTTCAAGATCGATGTCCAATATCCAGCCCAAAAAATGCGAGAAAATGGTTTGGAGATATATATATACCACTCTACATCAATGTGTGAATTTTCAGCTTTCCATAGTGATTTTTCCTTCTTTTGATGATGTCATCAGTGACGTCATTCTTTGATATCATCATTGACGTCACTATGTACTGCGTACGCTGGTTCTCACGGGGATTTACGGGAATATCCAAAATTTGAAGAAAAAAAACCTGAAGGACATGCACATCACACACACACACACACACACACACGCGCACGCGCGCACGCACGCACGCACGCATGCACAGAACCTCATCATGTTGATACTGTTCTTTGTTACATCATTTTGGGACAAAACACCTGCCTCTCTGTAAGACATCGTAACCTGGTCAGGAACATTTGCTGTTAACGTCACCGCCTTACTTGGTTCTGCAGGACATTCATAATGCCATTCTGCAAATAAGGTTAATAGTGCGTTCTTTCTACCCTGCCTGTCTGTCTGTCCGTCTGTCTCTCTCTCCTCTCTCTCCTCTCTCTCTCTCTGTCCCTCTCTTTGGCATCATTTGATGACTATGTTATAAGAGATCTCGCATTGTACTCATAATTTATAAAGCTTTTAAATCAAGAGAAATAGCGTTGTCCTGATCTCTATAGTTTAATTGTGCAAACAGGTGAATGCTTATTGCCAGTTACGGTAATGTCTACATACCTTGTTATCGCCTCTTATTCATATGGGGCCATGGCCTTCGTGAATAAACCGTCTGCGTCTGCGTCTCTCTCTCTCTCTCTCTCTCTCTCTCTCTCTCTCTCCTCTCTCTCTCTCTCTCTCTCTCTCTCTCTCTCTCTCTCTCTCTCTCTCTCTCTACCCCTCTCTGTTTTTGTCTATCTCTTTCTTTCTTTCCTTTTTTTCTTCATATGCTTATGTATGTGAGGTGGTGGATTGTGTGTGTCTATGTATGTGTGTGATAGAGAGAAACAGAGAGTGGTGAGACTATGCAAGTCTGATTTGCCTGTGTTAACGCTATCAAGACAAAAGTACACAATCTGAAGATTAAAACATGCCCCTCTGGTCCCAGTAATTTCACCCATTCACCCAGAATAACCAAATGCACGCACGCACGCACGCAGCACACACACACACACACACACACACACACACACACACACACACACACACACACACACACACACACACACACACACACACACGAGACTGGGGAGAGACTTGATGGTGTGAGTGAGAGAGAGAGAGAGAGAGAGAGAGAGGGAGGTGTAAAGAAGTCCTCAGCTTGTCGCGTGCCGGACATACATTGTGTCTTGATGATGCAGTGGAGGTGGGTGAAGACTTGGAAGTTAACAACTCGGTTTGCATCCATCAACGCCGACTGTTGTTGTCAGTGCATGCATTCGTCGCACACCACCACACAAAGCGTGCACAAACACACGTGCACGCACGCTCGCACGCACGCACGCACATATACACAAGCACTCCAAAGTACACAAGCATGTGCGTGCACACACACACACACACACACACACGCACACGCACAAGGCCTGACTAAGCGCGTTGGGTTACGCTGCTGGTCAGGCATCTGCTTGGCAGATGTGGTATAGCGTTTATGGATTTGACCGAACGCAGTGACGCCTCCTTGAGCTACTGATACTGAGACACACACACGCACACACACACACACACACACATACACACACACACATGCTTACAAGAAACTGCCTTTTGCAAAATTGCACACATGGTCCAGATCAGGGTTGACCCATTCTCCCACTGACATGACAGAAGATTGCTCCGTTGTGTGTGTGTCAGCTGTTAACCACCCCACCCCCACCCACACCCCCTCACGTAAAAGAAAAATGAACAGATAAATGAATAAATGAATGAAATAAAACAAAATATTTTCCTCAAGATGGCGGGACGTACAAACCAAAGGAACAGGGGGTCAGGGAGGAACCAAAAACAACAAAACAAAAAAAACCGACGTCACGTATGTAAGAGAAGAATTACCGACTCCACACCAGGAAGTTCATCCAAACTCCCACCACCTCCACCACCACCACCACCACCACCACCCCACACCTCACACCACCCCCACCACCAACCCCAACCCCAACCCCAACCCCACCACCCCCGTCTGTAAAGCCGGCGACAATCCCGAGGAATTGGAGACCACAATTAATGGGGGGGGGGGGGGGCGCGGGGGGGCGCGTCAGAGTACAGTTAACCCCCCCTTGCCCTCACCCCCCCCCCCCCCCTCCCACTCTACAGTTCTTGTTGATCACTTTCTGTACACCTTCCAAAGTCTGTGCTTGAGCTCTTTCCACAGGAGACCTGTCAGCTCGAGTGGTGGGCTGTTTTCGGTTCGTCTTGTCTCCCTTTATTTCGCCTGTCGCGAGGCGGGGGGTGATCCCCGATTTGCCTGTTCCTTTTTTTTTTTTTTTCTCTGCCCCGTCATCTGCACGGTCGTCTCAGTGGCATTGCTCCCACGCTGCTCATTCCCAGCCCCCCAAACACGGCCACACCCGGCTTCGTCTGTCACACTCCAAGCGTTGGCTGTCCGCAGGGAACCACTGATGTTAGGTCGCCAGGATGCCCACACACCAGAGGAGACCCTGCACTGCTGCTGAGTCACTTCGGTGGTGTTCAGAAGCGCCTGTTGTGATTTAACGTACTTAGGACACCAGCTACTAAGCCCCTTACTGACGACAGTAATGGCTTAGTCGCGGAGCCAGACTTGAGTGAGCGTCCCTATCAAGAGTGGAGACCGCCACCACGTCCCTCCAAAAACAGCACCCCATGATATCTGCCGACACTGAAGACATTGACAGGACTCGCACCAAGCACAGAAGTGGAGGGGTATCGAAACTGAGGTCACCATGACAGCAGGGCATGAAAGGCCACAGACTTTGGGACTTTTTTGTTTTATATTGGTTATGATGAAGAAGGAGAATGAGGATTACGATGATGATGACGATGTTGCTATGGAGGTCCATTTTGGTTTGGGACTTCGTGACAAGGCTGTACTCTACGCTTCCTTCCATAATGATATCCCGGCGTCAACCAGGCCCGAGAGATACAGACACTTGCAGTGTTGGTCAGGTAATTAGAGCAACACACCCAACGACGCATCTGTGAAGTGGATGACACTCGACTGTGTGGTCCCAGTCTCCCCATTTTAAGCCCACAGCACACTCATCTCTGGGTAGGAGCCGGCCGCGGGCCGAAAAACCCACCTCCGCTGGGATTCGATTTGCCTATTCCTATTTTACCTGTGTGTGTGTGTGTGTGTGTGTGTGTGTGTGTGTGTGTGTGTGGTGTCTTCAGTTTTACATCTGTTCACAAGAAGTGCTATCAGACGGAAAGAAGAGA
The DNA here is from genome assembly GCF_041734735.1 of Babylonia areolata. NCBI lineage: Eukaryota > Metazoa > Mollusca > Gastropoda > Neogastropoda > Buccinidae > Babylonia > Babylonia areolata. The sequence continues at coordinate 63,096,175 of NC_134878.1, read as the reverse complement.
GGCAGTGGGTGAAAGAGAGGGAATGCTTGTGAACATTAGTGTAGGAAAGTGTTGATGTGTGTTTTGGAGGAAATACGATTAAGTCTATTGTAAGAAGAATAAAAAAAAGTTTAAAGAGATCGTGGTGTGTTATTAATAGATGAGGTGTTATGGGAGGGAAATTAAGTATATGCATATCAAGTGTGTGTATGTGAGTTTGTGTGTGTGCGCTTGTGCGTATGTGTGTTCGCTTGTGCATACGTGTGTGTGTTTGTGTGTGTGTGTGCACGCGCGCTTGTGCATATGTATGTGAGAGAGAGAGAGAGTGTGTGTGTGTGTGTGTGTGTGTCTATGTGTGTGTGCATTGTAGCCTATTTACTCGGAAGTCATTTCCGTAATTGATCTCACAATATTTTGCACTGTCTCAAGACCGAGAACTGAGAATTACAAATGTTTGTAGAAGGGTAGGTGGAGGTGGGGGGTGGACCATGGTGGAATGATAGTGGGTGTGGGTTGGGGGGGAGGTGGAGGTGGGGGGGTGGACCATGGTGGAATGACAGTGGGTGTGGGTTAGGGGGGAGAAGGGGGGAGGTGGGGGGTGGACCATGGTGGAATGATAGTGGGTGTGGGTTAGGGGGGAGAGGGGGGTGGAGGTGGGGGGGGGACCATGGTGGAATGATAGTGGGTGTGGGTTAGGGGGGAGAGGGGGGTGGAGGTGGGGGGTTGGACCATGGTGGAATGATAGTGGGTGTGGGTTAGGGGGGAGGTGGAGGTGGGGGGTGGACCATGGTGGAATGATAGTGGGTGTGGGTTAGGGGGGGGGAAGAGGGTGGAGGTGGGGGGTGGACCATGGTGGAATGATAGTGGGTGTGGGTTAGGGGGGGGAAGAGGGTGGAGGTGGGGGGTGGACCATGGTGGAATGATAGTGGGTGTGGGTTAGGGGGGGGAGAAGGGGGATGGAGATGGGGGGTGGACCATGGTGGAATGATAGTGGGTGTGGGTTAGGGGGTGAGGGGGTGGGAGGTGGAGGTGGGGGTGGACCATGGTGGAATGATAGTGGGTGTGGGTTAGGGGGGGGGGGGAGAGGGTGGAGGTGGGGGCTGGACCATGGTGGAATGATAGTGGGTGTGGGTTGGGGGGGGGGAAGAGGGGGGTGGAGGTGGGGGTGGACCATGGTGGAATGATAGTGGGTGTGGGTTGGGGGGGGGGAGAGGGGGGGTGGAGGTGGAGGTGGGCCATGGTGGAATGATAGTGGGTGTGGGTTAGGGGGGGGAGAAGGGGGGGGGGTGGGGGGTGGACCATGGTGGAATGATCAGTGGGTGTGGGTTAGGGGGGGAGAAGGGGGGTGGAGGTGGGGGGTGGAGGTGGGGGGTGGACCATGGTGAGAATGATAGTGGGTGTGGGTTAGGGGGGGAGAAGGGGGGAGGTGGGGGGTGGACCATGGTGGAATGATAGTGGGTGTGGGTTAGGGGGGGGAGAAGGGGGGAGGTGGGGGTGGGTGGACCATGGTGGAATGATAGTGGGTGTGGGTTAGGGGGGGAGAAGGGGGGAGGTGGGGGGGGACCATGGTGGAATGATAGTGGGTGTGGGTTAGGGGGGGGGAGAAGGGGGGTGGAGGTGGGGGGGGGGACCATGGTGGAATGATAGTGGGTGTGGGTTTGGGGGGAGAGGGGAGGTGGAGGTGGGTGGACCATAGTGGAATGATAGTGGGTGTGGGTTAGGGGGGGAGAGGGGGGAGGTGGGGGTGGACTATGGTGGAATGATAGTGGGTGTGGGTTGGGAGGGGGGGAAGAGGGAGGTGGAGGTGGGGTGGACCATGGTGGAATGATAGTGGGTGTGGGTTAGGGGGGGAGAAGGGGGGTGGAGGTGGGGGGTGGACCATGGTGGAATGATAGTGGGTGTGGGTTGGGGGGAGAGGGGGGTGGGGGTGGACCATGGTGGAATGATAGTGGGTGTGGGTTGGGAGGGGGGAAGTGGGGGGTGGACCATGGTGGAATGATAGTGGGTGTGGGTTGGGGGGAGAGGGGGGTGGAGGTGGGGGGTGGACCATGGTGGA
>NC_134878.1:63084140-63089140 GCF_041734735.1 Babylonia areolata | reverse complement strand
CTCTCTCTCTCTCCTCCTCCTCCTCCTCCTCCTCCTCTCTCTCTCCTCCTCCTCCTTTCTCTCTCCTCCTCCTCCTCTTCCTCCTGCTTCTTCTTCTTCTCCCTCTCTCTCTCCCTTCCTCCATTCTGTCTCTTCATCATCCTTATCTCCCCCTCCCTCCTTTCCCCCCTCTGTCTGTCTGTCTGTCTGTCTGTCTGTCTGTCTGTCTCTCTCTCTCTCTCTCTCTCTCTCTCTCTCTCTCTCTCTCTCTCTCTCTCTTCCAACCAGAACATTATTCTTCGGGGCACACTGTCTCTCTCATGTCAATTATGCATCTACAGTCTGGAGCAATGCCAGTCACAAACCAGCTAAAAAAAAAAAAAAAAAAAAAAAAACTCATTGCATTGACGAGCAGCTAAACTTATTTTACCGGATCACTCCCTATCAACAGATGAAAAATTAACAAAACTGGAAATATGACCACTGTACAAGCAATTCGACTACAATAAAATGGTCCTGTGTTCAAAGTACACAAAAACATGTCACCACCATACCTCAGTGACCTTGTTCAACGGGCATCAGAGCGTTACGATTCGGATAATTATATTCTGCCTCGTGTGCGCATCGATTTGTACAAATCTAGCTTTGCATTTATTGGACCATCTGTTTGGAACTTTCTTTCTTCGTTCATTAAGACGTGCGATTCATTACGTTCCTTCAAATCAAGCCTACGAAAACTTCTGCTCCACAAAAAATAGGCCCGCAAAGCATTTTTTTTTTTTTTTTACTAGCTGAAAAAGACAGAAATTCATGCTTTTTGTGAAATTTGTATCTATACCTTTACATGCAATGAATTTATTTTTATTTTCTACCTTTGTGCTTTAATGTTTTTACTTGTTCGCCTGTTGATTGGATTTTATTACCTGTAACATCTGCATCAGCAACACTTTTGTATATGTACAATGATAAAGTTGTGTTTCTCTGTTTTCTTTATGTACGCTATTTGTTTCTCACTTCGGTCAGGTCTCTGTATGTGCATAAGTATGTTTGTGTGTGTGTGTGTGTGTGTGTGGAGAGAGAGAGTGTGTGTGCATGTGTAATGAATGTGAATGTGTCCGTTTTATTACTTTTAACGATGTTAGGGATAATGATGGTGATTATTATTCGTAGTAGAAGCAGTAGATGTAGCAGTGTTGGCAAAATGATTATTGTTGTGTCGTTATCGTTAATGTTGTTCTTGTTACTGTTGTCGCAGGGACAGATTGAAAGACTGGGTGATGCCTAAAATCTTTATCCTTGAGTAATAAAGTTTTTGAATCTCTCTCTCTCTCTCTCTCTCTCTCTCTCTCTCTCTCTCTCTCTCTCTCTCTCTCTCTCTCTCTCTCTTCTATATCTTCTTCGTCAGCTCCTCCTTCTTCTCCCTCTCCCCCCTCCTTCTTCTACTTCTCCTCCTCCTCCTTCTTTCTCCTCCTCCTTCCTCTTTACTCTTCATTCAGCTCCTCGATTTTAAACAACAGTAAATGGTGGTAATTCTTTCCATACACAAGGCACACAGCTTCAGGTCGATGCTGCTTATGCTACCGATTCAGCCAACACGGCAGGTCAACAGAAAGGGTACATTGGAACAAACCCAGACACTTCCTCACCAAAAAAAAAAAAAACCAGGAAGGCCCAAAGTTTTGTCCTTACGAGCAGCCAAGACTTTGAAGTTGAAACGGATGCAATAGCCGAGTGGTTAAAAGCGTTGCACTTTCAATCTGACGGTCCGATGTTCGAATCCCGGACACGGCGCCTGGGTTTGGGTAAAAAGGTTGGGGATTGCTTCCCATCCCCCGAGTCAACAGATATGCAGACCTGCTAGTGCCTGGACCCCCCGTTTGTCTGTGTGCGCAGGCAGAAGATCAAAATACGCACGTTAAAGATCCCTGCAATCCACGTCAGCGTTCGGTGGGTTATCGAAGCATGAACATACCCGGCATAACACACCCTCACCCGTTAACGGAGTATGGCTGCCTACATGGCGGGGATATATATATATATATATATATATATATATATATATATATATATATATATATATATATATAAAAGGGGGGGGGGGGGTCATACACGTAAAAACCCACTTGCGTTTTCGTGTGAACGTTGGAGTCGCAGCTTACGAACGAAAACATAAAAAGAAGATAAATTGTGTACCTTGTAAATAGAGTTACCGCTCTTGGTTTGTGTTTATTCCTCTTCTCTCTTGGCCTCGTCTTTCGTTCATTTCTCCTCCTCCTCCTCCTCACCTTCCTCCTCCTCCTCCTCCTCCTCACCTTCCTCCTCCTCCTCCTCCTCCCCCTTGTGTTATTTTTCTTCTTCTTCCTGTTCCTCCTCCTGTCTTCCTCCTTCTCTTTTTCGTTTTCATCCTCCCCCCTCCTCCTTTCTTCCTCCTCCTCCTTCCCCTCCTTTTTCGTTTTCCTCCTCCTCCTCCTCCTCTTTCCTCCTCCTCCTCTTCCTCCTCATTTTCATTTTCCTCCTCCTCCACCTTCTCGCATCTTTCCTTTGTTAACTTACATTTGTCCACTGTCCATAGAAGATGTCTGCATCATTTACATAATGTCAGGGTATCAGAGTTGCTGTGCCTTTTCATCGGAACCATCAGGAAGAGGAGGAAAGAAAGAAAAATCATCTGACAGTTAGCACACGCAATGTCAGCATCACCCCCCACCCCCACACCCCCAGCACACACACACCCCCCTCTCGCGTGCGATCTTGTGTTCACTGTTAGATGACCAGCTCAAGGTGAACATAAAATACTTGTGCCCATTTTTTTCGTTTTCTTGTGTGTGTTTGTGTGTGTGTGTGTGTGTGTGTGCGTGCGTGGGTACGTGCGCGTGTGTTTGTGTGGGAGGTTCGGGGAATAAAAAGACACGTAGATGTTAGATCAAATAATAGGCTACAAAAAGAAGTGTACGATTTTTCTCTTAAAGACATACTTACTTTTTGTTGACAAGAACAAAACAAAACAAAACAAACGAGAAAAAAAAAAAAAATATATATATATATATATAAACGAAACTCGACGAATTAAAGCAATGACATACACGCGCAAGAGATATCTATCATCGAAGTTGTCTTCACTTTCAACAAGACAGACATTTGCTCGGAGTTTGACCAGGCAAGGAATGGGATGAAATCTGTTCCTTTTGAAAAAAAAAAATTTTTTTTTTTTTTTAATATGTTTAAAAGAGTTTGTAGTCGGTTGCTTGTTGTTGTTGTTTTTTTTGCGGGGTGGGGGGTGGGGGGGGGGGGGGATTTTCGTTATTTTCTTCTTGTTTTTGTCTTGTCAGCACGTGACATACGACATGTGAGCGTGACTGGCCAGCTGGGACACAAACTAGGGCACACAGCCAGTGGTCGTTTGATGATCGCCAATGACATTGAAGGCTTTCCTTCAGCGTCTGGAACCACTTTACAACAGACTCCTTGCAATGTAAGAGAACAAAGGGAAAAAAAAAAACCAATCCAAAAACAATTGGTATTGAAACGGACAACAACAAAACAAAAACAAGAATTAGATATTACACAATACCAATTGTTTTTGGATTGTTTTTTTCCTTTGTTCTCTTACATGTGGAGTGATGGCCTAGAGGTAACGCGTCCGCCTAGGAAGCGAGAGAATCTGAGCGCGCTGGTTCGAATCACGGCTCAGCCGCCGATATTTTCTCCCCATCCACTAGACCTTGAGTGGTGGTCTGGACGCTAGTCATTCGGATGAGACGATAAACCGAGGTCCCGTGTGCAGCACGCACTTAGCGCACGTAAAAGAATCCACGGCAACAAAAGGGTTGTTCCTGGCGAAATTCTGTAGAAAAATCCACGTCTATAGGAAAAACCAATAAAACTGCACGCAGGAAAAAATATATAAAAAATGGGTGGCGCTGTAGTATAGCGACGCGCTCTCCTTGGGAGAGCAGCCCGAATTTCACACAGAGAAATCTGTTGTGATAAAAAGAAATACAAATACAAATTATGAGGTAACAGATTCCACATCAGGGAAAATAATTTGCGGTATCGAAGAAAAAAAAAGGAAAGAAATACATGTTGTGGAATTTGGATGTGTCATTAAAATGCTGTTGTTGTTTTTTTTGTTTTGTTTTTGTTTTTTTTGTTTTTGTTTTTTGTTGTTGGGGTTTTTTTTTTGGTTTTGTTTTTAAATTCTCCAACACTCCAACACACGAAGCGGTCACAGCCTGGCACACCGCATAATTTTGTTTTTTCTTTCATTTTCCTACCATAATCTTTTTCTTCGTCTCCTCCTCCTCCTCCTCTTCCTCCTCCTCCTCCTCCTCATTATTATTATTGCTAGTAGTAGTAGGAGTAGTAGTATCATTACCGTTTTTTAAGTATCACACACTCGCATTCAAAACAGAAATATCAATTGAATACATGCACATGTACGCACACACACACACACACACACACACACACACACACACACGTACATATATATATATATATATATTAAGATACACACACACGCACGCGCAAGCAAGCACACACACACACGCACTCATACACACACGTTGGAAGAGATATGAACTGTTGAGGATGAAAGTGCGAGATCAATGAACGAAAACCTGAGGGGAAGGGGTGGGGGTGATGGGGGAAGGGGGGGGAGTGGTGATGGGGGAGGGGGGGGGATCGAGACACAAAAGGAAAAGTTCCAGCTCAAGACTGTCGACTAATAATTTTTTTTTTTTTTTTTTTTTTTTTTTTTTTTTTTAATGTCCAGCACGTCGTTTCGTTACATTCCGTGATGAACGGTACCGAGTTTTACAGAAGCCTTAGACATAGACCGCCACGACCAATGCCGTGATATAAAAAAAAACCTCCTAACTGTTGACACGGCCACAGAGCTTACCTGGAAGGACAAAGAAAAACGTGACCTCTCTGTCCTGTGATTAGGTCTACTTGAGACACGGAGCATGAACATAAAACCATCTCTTGAGGTTATATGATTTGCGTTTATTGATATAACT
>NC_134878.1:63054140-63081640 GCF_041734735.1 Babylonia areolata | reverse complement strand
ATCCATCCGGCTCATTGTTGTTGCTTGTGGCTCCGAGCCATACAGCATGGGGGGGGCCGTATCGAGGAACGAAAACATCCGTTTGGTCTCCAGTCACACGTCGTCTGATCCCCGCCCCCCCCCCCCTAACCCCCTCCGGCCCCCCCCCCCTCCCCAAAGCAAGATGGAAGACAGAGGGATAATTCCCTAGACGTAGACATTTAACGTAACACGTTCGTTCAGTGTGATATCTTTAGGTTAGCCACACCGTCAGAAATCTTTCCAGACAAATTCGTAAAAAAAAAAAGAAGAAACAAGTAAAACTCTCCACCACCCACTTTTTTTTTTTTTTAACTGGTGCTATCTTTTACTTCGCCTCTCCTTGTACAAAGCAAAACAGTGTAATACAATACAATGCAACACAGTACAATACAATGTAATGCAATACAATACAGTACAATACAATGTAATGCAATACAACACAGTACAGTACAATTCATCAGTACAACACAGCACAGTACAATTCAGCGTAATGCAATACAACACAGTACAATACAAGACAGTACAGTACAATTCATCAGTACAACACAACACAGTACAATACAATGTAATGCAACGCAACACAGTACAATGCAATGTACTGCAAGACAACACAGTACAGTACAACACAGTACAGTACAACACAGTTCAATGCAACACATACAGTACAATTCATCAGTACAACACAACACAGTGCAATACAATGTAACACAGTACAATAAATATATGCAATACAGCACAGTACAATACAACACAGCACAGTACAATACAACACAGCACAGTACAATACGACACAACACAGTACAATACGACACAACACAGTACAATACGACACAACACAACACAGTACAATGCAGCACTGTGCAGTACAACACAGTACAATACAACACAGCACAGTACAACACAACACAGTACAATACAGCACTGTGCAGTACAATACAACACAACACAGCACAATACAACACGGTACAATGTAACACAGTACAATACAGTAAAAGGATATCCCGGAACAGTGGGCCTACATTGTGGTTAAAGGGGGTATACATAAAAAGGATATCCCGGAACAGTGGGCCTACATTGTGGTTAAAGGGGGTATACATAAAAAGGATATCCCGGAACAGTGGGCCTACATTGTGGTTAATGGGGGTATACATAAAAAGGATATCCCAGAACAGTGGGCCTACGTTGTGGTTAAAGGGGGTCTACATAAAAAGGATATCCCGGAACAGTGGGCCTACATTGTGGTTAAAGGGGGTATACATAAAAAGGATATCCTGGAACCGTGGGCCTACATTGTGGTTAAAGGGGGTGTACATAAAAAGGTTATCCCGGAACAGTGGGCTTACATTGTGGTTAAAGGGGGTATACATAAAAAGGATATCCCGGAACAGTGGGCCTACATTGTGGTTAAAGGGGGTATACATAAAAAGGATATCCCGGAACAGTGGGCTTACATTGTGGTTAAAGGGGGGGGGGGTATACATAAAAAGGATATCCCGGAACAGTGGGCCTACATTGTGGTTAAAGGGGGGGGGGGTATACATAAAAAGGATATCCCGGAACAGTGGGCCTACATTGTGGTTAAAGGGGGTATACATAAAAATGATATCCCGGAACAGTGGGCCTACATTGTGGTTAATGGGGGTATACATAAAAAGGATATCCTGGAACAGTGGGCTTACATTGTGGTTAATGGGGGTATACATAAAAAGGATATCCCGGAACAGTGGGCCTACATTGTGGTTCAAGGGGGTATACATAAAAAGGATATCCCGGAACAGTGGGCTTACATTGTGGTTAATGGGGATATACATAAAAAGGATATCCTGGAACAGTGGGCCTACATTGTGGTTCAAGGGGGTATACATAAAAAGGATATCCCGGAACAGTGGGCCTACATTGTGGTTAAAGGGGGTATACATAAAAAGGATATCCTGGAACAGTGGGCCTTACATTGTGGTTAAAGGGGGTATACATAAAAAGGATATCCCGGAACAGTGGGCCTACATTGTGGTTAAAGGGGGTATACATAAAAAGGATATCCTGGAACAGTGGGCTTACATTGTGGTTAATGGGGATATACATAAAAAGGATATCCTGGAACAGTGGGCCTACATTGTGGTTCAAGGGGGTATACATAAAAAGGATATCCCGGAACAGTGGGCCTACATTGTGGTTAAAGGGGGTATACATAAAAAGGATATCCTGGAACAGTGGGCTTACATTGTGGTTAAAGGGGGTATACATAAAAAGGATATCCCGGAACAGTGGGCCTACATTGTGGTTAAAGGGGGTATACATAAAAAGGATATCCCGGAACAGTGGGCCTACATTGTGGTTAATGGGGGTATACATAAAAAGGATATCCTGGAACAGTGGGCTTACATTGTGGTTAAAGGGGGTATACATAAAAAGGATATCCTGGAACAGTGGGCTTACATTGTGGTTAAAGGGGGTATACATAAAAAGGATATCCTGGAACAGTGGGCCTACATTGTGGTTAAAGGGGGTATACATAAAAAGGATATCCCGGAACAGTGGGCCTACATTGTGGTTAAAGGGGGTATACATAAAAAGGATATCCCGGAACAGTGGGCCTACATTGTGGTTAAAGGGGGGGGGGGTATACATAAAAAGGATATCCCGAAACAGTGGGATCAACAATCCGTGGATATCGAACTATAACAGCAATTAACACCAAGAACGACGACAAAAATAAAACAAAATAAATAAGAAACACTCCTTTTGGGCTGTGTAACAGGGATTCAGCAATTTCGAATGAAAGAACTGGTTGGACATGATTTCTTTTATGTTTTGCTCTCTGTTTTGAAGTGGCAACATCCAAGCACTTTTCTTCTTTTCAAGTCGAAATATATCAAAGGACGAGACTCTGTGTGTGTGTGTGTGTGTGTGTGTGTGTGTGTGTGTGTTGTGTGTGAGAGAGAGACAGACAGACAGACAGACAGAGAATGCGAATGGTTTATTCACCAGGCCTTGGTCCCTCATGAACGGGTAAGTGAACAAATACTGATACAAAACGTTCAAGAACAAAATCAGATCTCAACAAAATAATACGAGAAATGGGAAACAATAGTTCATGACATACTTCGAGGTTACAATTTCTCTAAGTTTGAGCGCTTCATATGAGAAACGTGTCAAATTATGTGCCTCACGTTGTCTTGTGGATGACATCAGAAGACTTGATTTAACTCACTCAGTACGGCCAGTCCTCTCTTCTCCTCTACACAGACACCTCGGATGTCCAGTGGGTGTCTCAATGACCCAACCTTTAGCTTCCGTCGTCAGAATTGTGGTAGTCTTTGTCAGCATTCACCTCTTCAGTGTAAGAGCCTTCCGCTTGTAATATTTTGATGGTGGAAATTGGGTTGAAACGCTGTTAACGTCGTCTCTTTCGCCGTTCGTATGGAGAGAGTTAAAGGTGCACGGATATTTGTAGTACTTGGAAGGAATAAACTTTAGTCTAACCTCACTATGAACTGGGCAGCATAAAACAAAAATGCAGTTCATCTTCCTTGAATGTTTTACGTGATAGACAAAATATTAATCAGATCTCTTTCATTACGTGAGAGAGAGAGAGAGAGAGGAATGTCGGAATGACAGATCGTTTACTGAATTTTCCTCTGTTTTCTTTTCTTTTTTTTAATTGTTTTTTCCACTATGAGACTGGATAATCTGATCACATTTTCTTTTTGTTTTTTCAGCATGGTGGAGTAAAAAATCCGTGGACGCATCTTCAGACTTCCCCTCCATTGACCCAGGTAAGACGAGTGTGTGTGTGTGTGTGTGTGTGTGTGTCTCTGTCTGTCTTGCACGCAAGTCTAGGAGCACATTATTTTTGTTCATCTTTTGTTCAGTGCTCTCTGGCGTAGCTTTCTTTCTTCGTTGGCCGGAAAACCGACACAAATATTTAGATAAATAGATACGTAAATGATCGCGAACTTTAAAGAAAGGATAAGGGAGAAGGACCATTGGCAAAGAGAGAGAGAGAGGGGGGGGGGGTGGAGAAAGGGAGACAGGAAGAGAAAGATAGAGAAATAGAGAGTACGTGCTATGCCCCCCCCCCCCCCCCCCCCCCGCCCCCCCCCCACAGCCCCCTTCCCTCACATACAACACCACACGTACAAAAACAATTCCATACAAATAAATACATTGTTTAAATTGTTAAGATCGTACGACGGGCGCAATAGCCAAGTGGTTAAAGCGTTGGACTTTCAGTCCTAGGATCCCGGGTTTGAATCAACCTGACAAAGCGCGTTGGGTTTATGCCGCTGGTCAGGCATGTACTGAGCAGATGTGGTGTAGCGTATATGGATTTGTCTGAACGCAGTGGCGCCTCCTTGAGAAACTGAAACTATGTTGTCTTCGCTTCCATAGAGACCAGGTCCAACTCCCTTCATCGTTCGTGGAGACTAGAACCGTTCCTGTCCATGTCTTCGTTGCTAGGGTGTCTGTCTCCTTCCTTGGAGTTGACGGTGTTGTTTCCATTGTCTTTCCTTGGAGTTGACGGTGTTGTTTCCATTGTCTTTCCTTGGAGTTGACGGTGTTGTTTCCATTGTCTTTCCTTGGAGTTGACGGTGCTGTTTCCATTGTCTTTCCTTGGAGCTGACGGTGTTGTTTCACTTGTCTGTCCTTGGAGTTGACAGTGTTGTTTCCATTGTCTGTCCTTGGAGTTGACGGTGCTATTTCCATTGTCTTTCCTTGGAGTTGACGGTGCTGTTTCCATTGTCTTTCCTTGGAGTTGACGGTGTTGTTTCCATTGTCTTTCCTTGGAGTTGACGGTGTTGTTTCCATTGTCTGTCCTTGGAGTTGACGGTGTTGTTTCCATTGTCTTTCCTTGGAGTTGACGGTGTTGTTTCCATTGTCTTTCCTTGGAGTTGATAGTGTTGTTTCCATTGTCTTTCCTTGGAGTTGACAGTGTTGTTTCCATTGTCTGTCCTTGGAGTTGACGGTGCTGTTTCCATTGTCTTTCCTTGGAGTTGACGGTGTTGTTTCCATTGTCTGTCCTTGGAGTTGACAGTGTTGTTTCCATTGTCTGTCCTTGGAGTTGACGGTGTTGTTTCATTGTCTTTCCTTGGAGTTGACGGTGTTGTTTCCATTGTCTGTCCTTGGAGTTGACGGTGTTGTTTCCATTGTCTGTCCTTGGAGTTGACGGTGCTGTTTCCATTGTCTTTCCTTGGAGTTGACGGTGCTGTTTCCATTGTCTTTCCTTGGAGTTGACGGTGCTGTTTCCATTGACTTTCCTTGGAGTTGACGGTGCTGTTTCCATTGTATTTCCTTGGAGTTGACGGTGCTGTTTCCATTGTCTGTCCTTGGAGTTGACGGTGTTGTTTCCACTGTCTTTCCTTGAGTTGACGGTGCTGTTTCCATTGTCTTTCCTTGGAGTTGACGGTGCTGTTTCCATTGACTTTCCTTGGAGTTGACGGTGCTGTTTCCATTGACTTTCCTTGGAGTTGACGGTGCTGTTTCCATTGACTTTCCTTGGAGTTGACGGTGTTGTTTCCATTGTCTTTCCTTGGAGTTGACGGTGCTGTTTCCATTGTCTTTCCTTGGAGTTGACGGTGTTGTTTCCATTGTCTTTCCTTGGAGTTGACGGTGTTGTTTCCATTGTCTTTCCTTGGAGTTGACGGTGCTGTTTCCATTGTCTTTCCTTGGAGTTGACGGTGTTGTTTCCACTGTCTTTCCTTGGAGTTGACGGTGCTGTTTCCATTGTCTTTCCGGGGTAACTGCTGTCTGTTCCCCCTTTCTGGTAAAAAAAGTACGTGTGTGTGTGTGTGTGTGTGTGTGTGTGTGTGATAGTGATAGAGAGAGAGACTGAAACCTGACCGAATGACATCGGAAACGAATGATGAGCGTGCAGTGATGGTAGCTGTCTGTCGGCTCTAGCCCAGGTAGGCAGCCTGTTGTGCAAATGACTCCGTGTTTGTAAAGCGCTTAGAGCTTGTCGCCTACCGGACATAGGCGCTGTATAAGTACCCATACCTATCCATATCCACATGGAGAGCTTGTCGCTCACCGGACATAGGCGCTGTATAAGTACCCATACCTATCCATATCCACATGGAGAGCTTGTCGCTTACCGGACATAGGCGCTGTATAAGTACCCATACCTATCCATATCCACAGGGAGAGCTTCGGGCGGGAATAGGTGCTTGCTTTACCTTCAAGTGGGATGAGGTTTTTCATTCCTTTGATGTGGGATGAGGTTTTTCATTCCTTTGATGTGGGATGAGGTTTTTCATTCCTATGATGTGGGATGAGGTTTTTCTTCCTATTGCTCTCTGGTGGAAATGGGTTATTTGCCTCCCGTTTCGTGTGCGAGACCGGTTATATTGTCTTTTCTTTGTGTACGGGGGTGATTCTGCCTGTCCACAACTTAGTGTTACAAGTTATCATAGGATGAACGTGTGGGTACCGTGTTCAAATATGTAAAAAGCTTACTTTTATCATCTCCACCCTGTACCCACCAGGCTCTGTTCGAATTTCATTAACGGCGCCTGGTGAGTACAGGGTGGAGATTTTTCCGATCTCCAAGATCAGTATATGTGTAGACCTGCTAGTGCCTGAACCCCCTTCGTGTGTATACGCAAGCAGAAAATCCAATACGCACGTTGAAGATCCTGTAATCCATGTCAAGCGTTCGGTGGGTTATGGAAACAAGAACATCCCCAGCATGCACACCCCCGAAAACGAAGTATGGCTGCCTACATGGCGGGGTAAAAACGGTCATACACGAAAAAGCCCACACGTGTACATACGAGTGAACGAGGGAGTTGCAGGCCATGAACGAAGAAGAAAGAGAAATGACTAAGTTTGTTGTTTTTTTTCATTTTCTATTAAAACAAAATTATGTTGCTTTCGTTGTCTATCCAGATCTACAAACATAATTCAAAGGCACGCATTTGTATCGGCTGAACCTAACCGTTAAACATTTCATCCATTCTGAATCGCGGTAACAACGAGAGTTCAGGACTGTTATCAGACCGATTGGATCGGACACACACAGAGAATTGACAGCCGGCTTCCTTCATGAACATGGCCGTTTAGGGACCGGGAAACCAACCAGAAATGCCCTTCACCAGATATGCTGTTCACCCTGTTTCACGTGGACTGCGACAGAACATTTAATCTCTCTGTCTCTCTCTCCCTTCTATCTCCCCTAATCTCCAAACACACAGAGCCAGCTCTGTCTCCGAAAATGTAGAGTTCCCTCTCTCTCTCACTCCCCACTAGTGATGGCCTAGCGGTAACGCTGGTTCGAATCACGGCTCAGCCGCCGATATTTTCTCCCCCTCCACTAGACCTTGAGTGGTGGTCTGGACGCTAATCATTCGGATGAGACGATAAAAGAACCCACGGCAACAAAAGGGTTGTTTCTGGCAAATTTTTGTAGAAAAATCCACTCCTATAGAAAAAAAAAACAAAATAAAAAAAAAAAAACAGCACGCAGGAAAAAATACAAAAAAATGGGTGGCGCTGTAGCGTTACGACGCGCTCTCCCGGGGGAGAGCAGCCCGAATTTCACAAAAAAAGAAATACAATTACAAATACAAATCTCCGAACATGTACAGTTCCGGTTCTCTCTCCACCAATCTCCGAACACGAAGAGGTCCTGTTTCTCTCTCTGTCAATCTATCTCTCTATCAATCTCTCTCTCTCTCTCTAGACGCCATGTTCTTGGCATCAGAGATCTTTCCCCACCCCTTTGCGGCCAATCAGTGGCAGCCTCTGTGCGTGTGTGTCTCTCTCTCCTCCCTCCTCTCTCTCTCTCCTCCCTACTCTCTACTCTCTCACTCCTCCCTACTCTCTCTCTCTCACTCCTCCCCTCTCACTCCTCCCTCCTCCCTACTCTCTCTCTCTCACTCCTCTCTCTCTTCCCTACTCTCTCTCTCTCTCTCCTCCCCTCTCACTCTCCCTCCTCCCTACTCTCTATCTCTCACTCCTCCCTCCTCCCACTCTCTCTCACCACACTCCTCCCTCCTCTCTCTCTCTCACTCCCTCCCTACTCTCTCTCTCCTCCCTACTCTACCCTACTCCTCTCACTCCCTCCCTACTCTCTCTCTCTCACTCCTCCCTACTCTCTCTCTCTCATCACCTCCCTACTCTCTCTCTCCTCCCTACTCTCTCTCTCCTCCCTCTCTCTCTCTCTCTCTCCTCCCTACTCTCTCTCTCTCACTCCTCCCTACTCTCTCTCTCTCTCTCCTCCCTACTCTCTCTCTCTTCTCCTCCCTCCACTACTCTCTCACTCACTCATCCCTACTCTCTCTCTCTCACTCACCTCCTCTCTCACTCCTCCCTACTCTCTCTCTCCTCCCTACTCTCTCTCTCTCTCACTCCTCCCTACTCTCTCTCTCTCCTCACTCCTCCCTACTCTCTCTCTCTCACTCCTCCCTACTCTCCTCTCACTCCCTCCTCCTCCTACTCTCACTCTCACTCCTCCCTACTCCTCCTCTCTCTCTCACTCCTCCACTACTCCTCACTCTCCACTCCTCCCTACTCTCTCTCTCCTCCCTACTCTCCTCTCTCTCTCTCTCTCTCCTCCCTACTCTCCCTCTCTCACTCCTCCCTACTCTCCTCTCTCTCTCCTCCCTACTCTCCTCTCTCTCTATTCCCTACTCTCACTCTCTCTCCTCCCTACTCTCTCTCACTCCTCCCTAGTCTCTACTCTCACTCTCTCTCTCTCCTCCCTACCCTCTCTCTCACTCCTCCCTACCCTCTCTCTCACTCCTCCCTACTCTCGCTGTCTCTCTCCTCACTACTTCCTCTCTGTCTGTCTCTCCCTCCCAACTGATCCCCGAACATGCAGATCTCCAGGTTACCCGGTCACTGTCCACCCCCTCCCCCACCTCCCCCGCCTCCCCTCCCTGCAGGTTAACCACCTGCCTGCGTGATGAGGCGCCGTTTCCGTCTCCACACACAATGGGCACTGGAGGGTTGGGGTGGGGGTGGGGGGGGGGGGTGCGAAGGGGGAGGGGGCTGTTAAACGCTTCCACACCCCGCACGCGGCTCGTGCCCTCCACCGGAAATGGACGAGGGGACGAAACTTGGTAATGATTGTCGGGCAGGATTACTTACCTTCCTTGTTTTTCGGGGGGGGGGGGGGGGGGGACCTCCTCACCACTGCCGTTAAGTGGGAGGTAGGGGGGGGTGGAAGGGGGCGATTCGGGAGCGGAAAGAACTGCGTCGTTGACAACGTTTATTGTAAAGGGTCACGTGTTTTCCATGTGGCCAGGAAGTGATGTCACGGATTCACTTCCGCCTTCTGCTTTCCCGCGACTGCACTGTCAGTAGGCTCCCCAACGTGGGCGTGATGGCCAAGAGGCAACGCGTCCACCAAGAAAGCGACAGAATCTGAGCGCACTGGCTCGAATCACACCGGCAGTCGCCAGTATTTTCTCCCCCTCCACCAGACCTTGAGTGGTAGTCTGGACGCTTGTCATTCGGATGAGACAATAAACCGAGGTCCCGCGTGCAGCATGCATTTAGCGCACGTAATAGAACCCGCGGCAACAAAGGGATTTCCCTGACAAAATTCTGTAGAAAAATCCAATACGATAGGAAAGGAAAACAAATAAAATTGCAGGCAGAAATAAATAATAATAAATGGGTGGCGCTGTCAGTGTAGCGACTCGCTCTTCCTGGGGAGAGCAGCCCGAATTTCACACAGAGAAATCTGTTGTGACAAAAAAGAGTAATACAAATATAAATAACACAGTATGGAAATTAGGCTTTTTTTTGTTTTGTGAATGCGAAGATAACTTAACCTTCACGTTTAAAACTGTACCCTGCAGGTCCCTACCATGCCAAAGGCAAACTTGCCTGAAGGCAAAATGAAGTTGGTCTTGAAATACGGGCCCCTGAGGTTACCTTGTCCCGTGTGATGAAAAGGCCGTTTCCGTCTCCACACACAATGGGCAAGGGGACCGTTGAACGGTTCCACGCACTGTGCTGCTCACGGACTCGGAAAGAGAAGGGGAAGACAAATCTGGAAACGATTGTTGGGGGGCTGGCTGGCTTCCCTTTTCTCCATGATGCCGCGCATTGCCGTGCTGGGGGGCGACCAGAAGAGGAGGGAGGGAGGAAGGAAGGAAGTCATCGTTTTGTATCGTCACGTGAAGGAAAGCGTCACGCGTTTTCCACGTGGCCAGGGGAATGATGGGATTAGCCTGTGATCACTTCCGTCCCCCCACCCCCTCCCTTCCTAACTGCTTTCCGTTTAGTAATTGTATGATCGCGTACACACCCCTCCCCCATCCCCATCCCACCCTAATTGTTTTCCGTTTCCTGAAGACACATTGCTCCACACGTCATTTTCGGATGAATGTGCTGCGGTTTCTCAATGCCTATGACTTTCCTCTAATGGCAACTCAATAACAGGATGCCTTGTTGATGGATTCAGTTAAAAGATTTGATTCTTATGCAGCTTCCGTGAAAAGACCGACTTCTGGGCAATTTGTGCAATATTAATTAAAACCCTAATGTACTTATATGCTTCTCGTAAAGTACAGGCACTGAACACAGTTTGATTATAAATCAAAACATTACATCCGTCAGCTTTAAAGTACATGCACTGAACACAGTCAGTGTGGGTGATTATAAATTAGAACAAAACATTAAATCCGTCAACGGCATTGCTAAATGACTCCAGAGTAATCTTACTCTGAGAACTTTAAGTTACCTAGTTACAATGATGAAAGACATCTTGTTGAAAGGAAACGTTGCCTGTTGCCATGGACACAATATGCAACAAAGCTCTGCAGACTGATGATAAAGTACTTTCTTCTACTCCTCCTTTCGTGGGCTGCAATTCCCACGTTCACTCGTATGTACACGGGTGGCCTTTTGCGTGCATGACCGTTTTTACCCCGCCACGTAGGCAGCCATACTCCGTTTTCGGAGGTGTGCGTGCTGGGGATCTTTTAACGCGCGTATTTGATGATCTGCTTGCTTATACACGCGAAGGGTGTTCAGGCACCAAAAGTAAAAATACCAAAAGTTGAGACGACGAAACTAATTTCACGCAGAATCGTGGTCCAAGTAGAACCAAAAGATATGATGTGATAATAATATGGTGATGGACAGTCACGGCATGACTTGTGCCTCTGGTCAGTCCGGGACTGCCATTCACACCTTTAATAATTTAATATAGTTTTGTTTGTTATTTGGGGATGATAAATTAAGCGGAAGGGCGGGCTGGCGTCCTCCATTTGCCCTGAAGAGCTAAATGGTCAGGATAATGTCATGAACTGTGTTTTGTGGTTGTTGCGTTTGAACATTTGTATGGCCCTTTGCAGTCAGCTGGAATATAAGCAATTCTTCTCCAAACTGGAGTAGAAATGTTACTCTGAATTCATTTGTCTGTGCACCTGTAAAAGCCGAACCAAAAAAAAAGCGAAATTTTATGTTACAAAGTGCTCATATTTTAATAAAGTTGCTTTCTTGTCGTCTGGGTGAATAGCAAAACTCTGGACATAGTATTTCAAAACAGGTTATGGCGACCTCGTGCACACTGCAACCTTGCTCGCTCTCTCTCATGAAAAAAAAAAAAAAAAGTTGAGTGATAATTTCTGCACCTCATATATTCAGTCGTTTCTTACAAGGAGATTTTCACGCCGTTTAACTTTTTTCTCTCTCTTTTGGTGTATTTGTTTGCTGTCGTTTCGTTTCGTTACGTTACGTTATGAGGGAATTGTGAATCTGTGCATGGCCGTATTCCAATCCTGCAATGGATTACAAGGATCTTCAACGTGCGTATTTGATCTACCGCAGGCATACGTACGCGAGACATTAGGAAAGACGAGAACTTCCTGACAAGAGGACTGGGGGAAATACCCACTCTTTGGCCCACATATGTGGGAAATAAAGCCCAACGCTTTAATACCTCGACTAACAAAAGGACCAGCTGAAAACAAATACAGGGGGGGGGGGGATTTCGTTTGTATGTGTACCTTTGTATTTGAAGAAAAGTTCACCTGCATGACAAACTTTTTATCCCTGCAGTGTTAAACCCTGAGAGATTAATAAAGTCGATTTCCTGGGAGGGAAGCGGTTTTGATCTTTATTTCGTATTTTCTGTTTCAGACTCTGAGATAGATGCAAGCGACGATGGGGATGGGAGCTCTGGTGCTTACATAAAACTTTACGGTAAGTCTGAGACTTTGACAACTCACTACTGTTTTGTTTCCCCCCCTGGGGCTTCAGGTTGGCTTCCAGTCTAATCCGGCCAGAGTGTACACCTGGGGTCGGGTTTGCATGAGCGACCTTCACAGCGTTAAGAATGTTCCCATTTCCACGGTGGGAAACTCCGTACACTTAGGAACATTATTAACTCTAAGCAAACCTTAGCGCTTCATGCGAAAGATGGCCCTGAAGAAGTAAGCTATATATACCTGGGGCCAGAAACAAGTTTTATCCCCCAAAGGATTTATTTTTACGTGTTTTGACATACCGCACCCGAGTCTTTCTTTCCCCGTACATAGAGAGCTGTTGATTTCATCGCGTTCCCTGTGTCACGTGCTAGGACTCCACGTGCAGCAATGACCATTGTCAAAGTGCCGGTCGGGCATCAAGGGGGATGCTTGCTGACTTTACAGAACAGTAAAGCTTCAAGACGACCAGGAAAACCTCCCTGTAGAGCCGTACCGCGCGCGCCACAATTATCTCGAATGACGTCACTTTACTTCAACACTGCACACTACGTTTGCACTATATACTTTGAAGAAACCATATGTGTGTATGTGCACACCACACCCCCAACTACTACTTCTGCCCTCCCCTCCAACACACACCACTACATTCCCCACTACAGTGTGCTGTGGGGGGTATGTAGTGATGTGGGGGGGTTATGTGTGGGGGGTGGTTATGTATGTGTGTGGGGGGAGGGGGGTATGTATGTGTGGGTGGGGGGTGGGTTATGTATTTGTGTGAGTGGGGGGGTTATGTGTGTCTGGGGGGGGGGTATGTATGTGTGTGGGGTTTATGTATGTGTGTGTGGGGGGGGGATGTGCTGTGGGGGGTATGTATGTGTATGGGGGTAATGTGTGTGGGGGGTTATGTAGTGCTGTTGGAGGGGTTTATGTATGTGGGGGGGGATGTATGGGTGGGGGGTTGTGTGTGTGTGTGTGGGGGGGTATGTAGTGCTGTGGGGGGGGGGTTATGTGTGTGTGTGGGGGGGTTATGTAGTGTGATGTGTGTGGGGGGTTGTGTGTGTGGGGGAGGGGTGTTTATGTATGTGTGGGGGGGATGTGCTGGGGGGGGGGGGGCGGGAGGGGTTATGTATGTATGGGGTTGTGTGTGTGTGTGTGTGTGTGCTGTGGGAGGGGGGTTATGTGTGTGTGTGTGGTTATGTAGTGCTGTGAGGGGGGGTTATGTGTGTGTGTGGGGAGGGGGTATGTAGTGGTGTGGGGGGGGGGGGTTATGTATGTGTGTGTGGGTATATATGTAGTGGTGTGGGGGGGTTATGTATGTGGGTGGGGGGGGTTGTGTGTGGGTGGGGGGGGGTTATGTAGTGCTGTGGGGGGGTTATGTGTGTGTGTGTGTTATGTATTGGTGTGTGTGGGGGAGGTATGTGAGTGGGGGGGTTATGTATGTGTGTGTGGGGGGGTATGTGTGTGGGGGGGTTATGGTTGTGTGTGTGTGGGGTTATGTAGTGCTGTGGGGAGGGTTGTGTGTGTGTGGGGGGGGTATGTATGTGTGTGTGTGGGGGGTATATGTAGTGATGTGTGTGTGGGGGGGGGTATGTAGTGATGTGTGTGGTGGGGGGTATGTAATTTGTGTGTGTGTAGTTATGTGTGTGGTGGGGGTGTGGGGGGGTATGTACTGTGTGTGTGGTGGGGGGGGTTATGTAGTGTGATGTGTGTGTGGGGGGGGTTATGTAGTGTGATGTGTGTGTGAGATGTGTGTGTGGGGGGGTTATGTAGTGTGATGTGTGTGTGGGGGGGTTATGTAGTGTGATGTGTGTGTGGGGGGGGGTTATGTAGTGTGGTGGGGGGGGGTATGTAGTGTGATGTGGGTGTGGGGGTATGTAGTGTGATTGTGTGTGTGTGTGGGGGGGGGGGGGTATGTCGTGTGATATGTGTGGGCGGGGGATGTAGTGTGATGTGTGAGTGGTATTAAGTGTGAATGGTGTGAAGTGTGATGTGTGGGGTATGTGGTGTGATGTGATGTGTGGGGGGGTATAGTCTGATGTGGATGGGTGGGATGTAGTGTGATGTGTGGGGGGGTATGTAGTGTGATGGTGTGGCGGGACGGGGGAGGGTATGTAGTGTGATGTGTGGGGGTATGTAGTGTGATATGTGTGGGGGAGGGTGTGAAGTGTGTGTGTGGGGGGTATGTAGTGTAATATGTGTGTGGCGGGGTATGTAGTGTAATGTGTGTGTGGCGGGGCGGGTGTAGTGTAATGTGTGGGGGGGAGTATGTAGTGTGATGGGGGTATGTAGTGTAATGTGTGTGGGGGGGGTGTAGTGTAATGTGTGTGGGGGGATGTGTAGTGTGATGTGTGGGGGGGATGTGTAGTGTGATGTGTGGGGGGATGTGTAGTGTGATGTGTGGGGGGATGTGTAGTGTGATGTGTGGGGAGGCATGTGTAGTGATGTGTGGGGAGGTGTAGCGTGATGTGTGGGGGGGATGTGTGGGGGGTATGTAGCGTGATGTGTGGGGGTGCATGTGTAGTGTGATGTGTGGGGGAGGCATGTGTAGCGTGATGTGTGGGGGATGTGTAGTGTGATGTGTGTGTGGGGGGTGTGTAGTGTGATGTGCGTGTGGGGGGGATGTGTAGTGTGATGTGTGTGTGTGGGGGGTATATAGTGTGATGTGGGGGGGATGTGTAGTGTGATGTGTGTGGGGTATGTAGTGTGATGTGGGGGGGTATGTAGTGTGATGTGTGGGGGGGATGTGTAGTGTGATGTGGGGGGTATGTAGTGTGATGTGTGGGGGATGTGTAGTGTGATGTGTGGCTGGATGTGTACTGTGATGTGTGTGGGGGGTATGTAGTGTGATGTGTGGGGGGGTATGTAGTGTGATGTGGGGGGATGTGTAGCGTGATGTGTGGGGGGGTATGTAGCGTGATGTGTGGGGGGGTATGTAGTGTGATGTGGGGGGATGTGTAGCGTGATGTGTGGGGGGGTATGTAGTGTGATGTGTGGGAGATGTGTAGCGTGATGTGTGGGGGATGTGTAGCGTGATGTGTGGGGGATGTGTAGCGTGATGTGTGGGGGGTATGTAGTGTGATGTGTGTGGGGTGTGTGTAGTGTGATGTGGGGGGGGATGTGAAGTGTGATGTGGGGGGTGGGGGTATGTAGTGTGGAGTGGGGGGTATGTCGTGTGATGTGTGTGGGCGGGGTATGTAGTGTGATGTGTGGGGGTTTGTAGTGTGAAGTGTTCGCGGGGGGGGGGGGGGGGGTGGATGTAGTGTATGTGTGGGGGGTATGTAGTAGTGTGATGTGTGAGTGGTATGAAGTGTGAGTGGTATGAAGTGTGATGTGGGGGGTATGAAGTGTGAGTGGTATGTAGTGTGATGTGGGGGGTATGAAGTGTGATGTGGGGGGTATGAAGTGTGATGGTGAGTGGTATGAAGTGTGAATGGTATGAAGTGTGATGTGGGGGGTATGTAGTGTGATGTGGGGTGTGTGTGTAGTGTGTCGGGGGTGTGTGTGGGGGGGGTATGTAGTGTGATGTGGGGGTGTATGCGTGTGTGGGGGTGTGTGTGTGGTGTATGTAGTGTGATGTGTGGTGTATGTAGTGTGGGGTATTAGTGTGATGTGGGGGTATGTAGTGTGATGTGGGGGCATGTAGTGTGATGTGGGGTGGGGTGTAGTGTGATGTGTGGGGGGAGGGTATGTAGTGTGATGTGCGTGTGTGTTGTATTGTGGTGTTTGGTTA
Source organism: Babylonia areolata (assembly GCF_041734735.1). Taxonomy (NCBI): domain Eukaryota; kingdom Metazoa; phylum Mollusca; class Gastropoda; order Neogastropoda; family Buccinidae; genus Babylonia; species Babylonia areolata. The sequence continues at coordinate 63,065,725 of NC_134878.1, read as the reverse complement.
GGGGGGGTAAGTAGTGTGGTGTGTGTGTGTGTCGGGAGGGGGAGGTTTATGGTTAGCTGTAGTGTGTATTGTAGTGAGCATTGTAGTGTGCATACGGAAGTGCACACACACATATATACATATTTATAGACATAAAATTATATGTATACACGCACATACATATAGATATATTATCACACACATATATATATATATATATATATAATATATATATGTATGTATCTTATACATGTATGAAAAAAACCCTAGGTATGTGCATTATAATTGGTCCATCTTGACCGCCCGTTGTGTCGCCCTGTGCAGGCTGCTACACCTCGTCCTGTGTCCCCGACTTCATTGGCTGCGCCACCAGGTCGCGGACCACCGCCACCTTCGAGATGTGCAAACTGGGTCACCGCGCCTGCGCCCTGCACTGCTGGGACTACTCCACCAATGAGGAGTCCGCCATGAAGTGAGCTCCCCTGGCTCCCACACCCGTTTGCGGCCCCTGGATCGCCCAAGATGGCGCTTACTTTTTTTTTTTTTCTTTTCTTTCCTTCTTCAGAAGTGTTTTTGAAACATGTTCTTTAAGTGGTTTTCGTTCGTAAGGTGCATAAAGAAAGAAATAAAAGAACCCCATTCTCAAAACTTATACAATAAACCCGTCTGTTGTGGTAAGCTTTTGGTTGTTCGAAAAACATTGGTACTGAAATACAGAACCGTTTAAAAATGTTGTTCGCATGGCGTTTCCGTTCCAAAGATGTTAAGACAATTAGCCCCACTCTCACAAACATTTCGAATCGGTCCGTTTTCTTCATGAAGCTTTGAGAAAACTGGTAGGTCGGAAAACATTCTCGCTGAAATATAGAAATGTTTATTCACGTGGTTTTTGTTTCGAACATGTAAAACAAAACAAAAAAGAAAAAGAAATAACCTCACTCTCAAAACAGGCCCATCCGGTTTTTTTCTTAAAGCTTTGGGAAACTTATAGTCGGAAATAATAATAATGATGATGATAATAGTGTCACTTATACAGCGCCCTTTCTAAGAGTTCAGGGCTTTACATGAAAAAATAAAAACCACATTCTTATCGGGAATAGTTTGCAGTTAATTTGATTTTTTTTTTAACGCTTGATTGCAAATTGCAAGAATTCAAACGCATGGTGATAATGATGCGTGTTTTTTGTTGTTGGTTTGGGGTTTTTTTTGGTATAGTTTGAATCAATGACGGAACATTTCGGTAACGTTTAAGTGTTTTACGTTAAGAAAATTGGCGAACAACACTTTTTTTTTTTCCCATAACGATCTAACCTATATCTGTTGTATATGCACAGGTAAATGACAGTGTCACATTTTCTCTTTGAACATTTCTTCTACACTGCTCTCTAAATGTTTCGCATCAGATCAGCAGCTTCATCTTCCTCTAATCTTCCTCTTCTTATCTGCCTAAAACACGATAGCTTGGACTTAGTGATTTTATATTGTCAAACATCTTCAATGCTGCCAATCAATGTTTATGTGCACTGCGCCAAATAGGTATGTCTATTTGGCAAAAAAAAAAGAGAGAAATAAATCCATTCCAAAGGGGCTGAAGATGTGTTTGTGTAGGTTCCGGACAGCGAGTCAAGAGTGAAAGGAGGGGGGGGGGGGGAGGGGGTATCCTCATCATTTGTATTCATATCTCTCTTTCTTGTCACAACAGATTTCTCTGTGTGAAATTCGGGCTGTTCTCCCCAGAGAGAGCGCGTCGCTTCACCCTTTTTTTCTGTTTTTCCTATCGAAGTGGATTTTTCTACAGAATTTTGCCAGGGAAAACTTTTGTTGCCGTGGGTTCTTTTACGTGCACTAAGTGCATGCTGCACACGGGACCTCGGTTTATCGTCTCATCCGAATGACTAAGCGTCCAGACCACCACTCAAGGTCGAGTGGAGGGGGGAGAAAATATTGGCAACTGAGCCGCGATTCGAACCGGCGCGCTCAGATTCTCTCGCTTCCCAGGCGGACGCGTTACCTGTAGGCCATGACTCCACATTTAAAGAAATGAATGAATGAATGAATAAATACATCAATCAATCACCACATTCTCAAACATTGCGCTGTCCACCAAAGCGCTTCAACAGGCGAGCAATCAAATAGGCAGTCCGGGGAATCAGTGCTGTGTGTGTGTGTGTGGTGATTGATGCAACGTCGGGTGTGGCTGGACAGGAAATTACGGGAGTGACAGCCCCTTCCACACTGCGCACAGGTCAAGTCTGACGCTGGTCGGTCTGGGCCTAACTCCTCAGCTGTCAACAAAAGATAAATGTCTGGAAAACCTAGCACCTTGTCCAAAGCCATCCCAATGTCTGCCCACTGAACAGCAGTGCACCTTCTGCTACTGGTCAACAGTACACCTTCTGCTACCTGTCAACAGTGCACCTTCTGCTACCTGTCAACAGTCCACACAGCGCCCACCTTGGGCGAAAGGGACGGGTATGGGTGCCCCTTGCGATGCTGACACTGGCATAGTTGTTGCTTAAACAGATCTGAAACAAAAACAAAAAGTGACCATCGTTGAAATATAGCGTTAGAAAAAAAAAGCATGTCAGTTTAGTTGTTGCTGCTATTGCTATTGCTACTACTACTACTACGATGATGATGATGATGATACAGCGCCTATCCTCGATCAAATACCAAGCTCAAAGTGCTTTACAAACACGGAGTCATTTGCACAACAGGCTGCTTACCTGGGTAGAGCCGACTGACAGCTGCCATTTGGGCGCTCATCATTAGTTTCCTGTTTCATTCAATCAGGTTTCACACACACACACACACACACACACACACACACACACACAGTCATACAGACATGTAACATTTTACGTGTTTAGCCGTTTAGTTTATTTACCACGCCATATAGGTAGCCATGGATTGCAGGATCTTTAACGTGCGTATTTTATCTTCTATGTGCGTATACACACGAAGGGGGTTCAGGTACTGGCTGATCTGCACATATGATGACCTGGGAGATTGGAAAAGTCTCCACCCTTTTATCTACCTGGTGCTACGGGTTCGAACTCAATAAACTAGAACGAGAATCCACCGCTCTAACCAGCTGACCACCGCACCCACTGCTGCTGCTACTACTACTACTACCATTGCTGCTGCTATTAATACTACTACTACTACTACTGACTCTCAAACTAGGAGGTAAGATCGCACTAGCTCTCCGTGCTGCACCTTGCGGGCTAGTGGAATCTTTGGGGACCATCCTCAACGCCCTCTTGGCCGAGTAAGTGGTGATTAACTTGGACAAGACGACTCTCCACCGCTATCAAACTCTGTCGGGGACAGCAGTTTGCTTCCTCTCCTGGTTTTATGGGTCATAGCTGGGCACGACTATCATGCTTGTACTGCTGCTGCTGCTGCTGCTGCTGCTGCTGCTACTGCTGTTGCTGCTACTACTACTACTACTAATCATCATCATCATCACCATGTTCCCGGCATCACTGCAAACACATGAAAGGTACAGGAACTCACAAAAAGGAGAACAAGACGATCAGATAACGGTAACCAGTCCGTCAACAAGGCGATTCTTAAAAAAAAAAAGGTGACCCGAACACGAACGAAATTCTACACAAAATTAGCAATAATAACATCAGGCACACCCATACCCCCCACCCCAAAAAACCAAAGCCAGTGGACATGTCACATACCCTGTGTGCACAAACAGAATCCAACCAAAGAAAGGGTCGGGTGCCCATTCAGCGAGTCCTGGAAAAGACCACACCAAAAAGGGTCCAACACTCCAGAAATAAACGCAAATGAATAGACCCTTGACGTCGTAAATTTTTTTTTTTTTTAAGATACAACAGAAAGGGGAGAGAAAAAAAGCCTGAAACAAAAAAATAAATAACAAAAAAAACAAAAAAAAAATGACGGAAACATTTCCAAAATGTGAAGACGTTTCAGAGCCATCGTCATCGTCATACTCACTCACTCTCTCTCTCTCTCTCTCTCTCTCTCTCTCTCTCACACACACACACACACACACACACACACGGCAGAGTAATCACCCAATTGATCATGGCCGTGAACAGATTGAAGATGGAAAGACACCCACATACGTGGCAGCCACACTTCAGGAAATTAAATTCATCCTTTTTTTATTATTATTATTATTAAATTCATCCTTTTCTTTCCAATACAAATATTTCAGAATGCGGCTGACCCAACACTGAATATCACCTGGGAAAAAAATTCCAATTGCTGTAGCTGCAACAAAAAGTAATCATCTCACCAGGACTTTCGAAGAGCGGTTGAAAGAAGCCCGGAGGATGGGGTGGGTGGGGAAGCACTTTCTATGCGAGAAGATCTCTTTCTAACATACTACTTGAGTGGTATATTTCCACGCGAAACTGTAGAACTTTCTAAATTTCGCGTTCTGAACTATTCTTGTTGGGAAGTTTTGGACGACTTTTGCTGAACCAGGATATTTATTCAAATTTATATCCACGTTTTCAAAAATCGAGACACTGTTTTCTCCTTAGAACGGTGTGTAAAATTTTCTTTCTTTTTTTTTGGGGGGGGGGGTTGTCTCTCCTACCTGCTGTGTGCATTATCTATCTTCAGCGAACTAGTCCACATAAATTCGTCGAGTACAACTTTTGTTGTCGTGAGTTCTTTTACATGTGCTACAGATTATGCTGCCCACGTCACCTCGGTTTACCGTCTCATCCGAAAGACTATCAACACACCCAAAACCAGATCCACACCCTCGGGGTCTCAACAGTCACGTTGCTCATAGCCTAGCCGACCTCGAAGACCATCTCCGAGTTGTTAATTCAAAGCAAGGAAAAAAACAACCAACAAACCGCTTCTCCCTGGATTAAAACCACAGACCAGCTACAGATCAAATGACGCCCTTCTGTTCAAGAATTTCTCCACAGATCATCTTCTTCTTCTTCTTCTTCTTCTTCTTCTTCTTCGTTCGTGGGCTGCAACTCCCACGTTCACTCGTATGCACACGAGTGGGCTTTTACGTGTATGACCGTTTTTACCCCGCCATGTAGTAGGCAGCCATACTCCGTTTTCGGGCGTGTGCATACTGGATGTTATTGTTTCCATAACCCGAACGCTGACATGGATTACAGGATCTTTAACGTGCGTATTTGATCTGCTGCTTGCATATACACACGAAGGGGGTTCAGGCACTAGCAGGTCTGCACATATGTTGACCTGGGAGATCGTAAAAAATCTCCACCCTTCACCCACCAGGCGCCGTCACCGTGATTCGAACCCGGGGACCCTCAGATTGACAGTCCAACGCTTTAACCACTCGGCTACTGCGCCCGTCTTCTCCACAGATCACCAGACAGGACTTCACCCCATCTGCAGACAGCCAGGGCTCTCCCGTAGAACGCTAGAAGGACTACCCCCCACGCCCCCCCACCCCTCCTCGAACCAATACAGATATCCAAGTTTCACCCCTTCCAACATCCCAACTTTCACTGAACCACGATCCAACCCCTCAGCAACTTGTTTTAATGGTAGCAGCCAGCACGTCGTTACGTTAAACTCAAATCGATCCCTTATGTAGAAATCTGTCCCTATAGATCACCTCAGTTAACAATAAAGAGTGCTAACTCTCTCCATTTACAAGGCACACAAACTACATGTCAGTGCTGCTTATGCTACCAATTCAGCTTACTCACAGGTAAATAAAAGGTACATTGGAACAAACCCAGACACCTCCTCCAAAAAAAGGTAGGTCTGGGCTTGTCCCCACACCGATCATTTGACACGTGCACACAGCTGCAATGACTGAAGAAATTTTGCGAACACAAATTATCATTCATTCAAGGCTGGCATAGAGCCTTTTAATCCTGAATATACAACACAGAAAAGGTTCAAAAGTCCCATCCCCTTTTCACGACCATCGTAGCAGTCAGTAAATTCCTGTCAACATTGTCTTGGGTTCAGCATAGAAAGGCGGTGCCCAACCATCTGTCTCTGTGTGTGTGTGTGTGTGTGTGTGTGTGTGTGTGTATGTGTGTGTGTATGTGTGTCTGTCTGTCTGTCTGTCTGTCTTTGTCTTGGGAGTCATAATAGGTGATGAACTGAAATGGCAATCACACATTAGTCTGTCTGCAAAAGGTTGGCACGCAGTCTTTTTTTTTTTTTTACTTAATCAGCTCAAGCCTTACACAGACGGTGACACTCGTAGAATGTTCTTCCACGCTCACTGTCTTTCTCACATTAATTACGCATCTGTAGTCTGGAGCTGTGCTGCAGATGTTCATCTTAAAAAGTTAAATTCCCAACACAATAGAGCAGCCAAAATAATTTGACCTGATCCTTCATTGTCAACTTTTGAAAAAACAAGCCAGATTAAACATCCTTCCATTACAAAAACAGTATTTAACAAAGCGTTACTTGTGTACAAAGTGCACAATAACTTGGCTCCACAATATCTACATTTGCTTACCCGAGCCTCACGGCTCGAACAAGTACATTTTACCATGCACCCGCATTGATAAGTTCAAAACAAGTTTTCCATTTTCATGTGCATCCCCCTATGGAACTCACTCCCTGTGCACATACAAACGAGCAGTTCTCTACCTACTTTCAAGTCAGATCTCCATACATATCTTCAATCCTCCCAACCATAAATGACTCAGATATCGAAGCGGCCGTTGGCAGCAACAATGAGGGCATTTATATGTCTGACTTATTGGATCCGTTTCTATTGTTTCCCCTTGTTCTTGGTTTGGTCTTGTTCTTATTCTGTCCTATTTTCTTTTCGTTCACTTTGTTTTGTTTGCTTGTTGGATTTCTTTACTTTTCTTCTATTTTGTGTTCATGCGTGAATTTATTCCTTTCTTTCCATCATGATGGTGACAATACCTGATACTGGTGATGGTAGTAGTCATTTAAGTATTAATTTCAACTGTCGTAGGTGGATTTGATGATAACATCAATGTGGCTTCAGTCATCCGGTTGTCGATACTGATGACATATTTCTCTTCCCCTTCCTTCCTCCCTCCCTCTCTCTCTCTCTCCCTCATCCTTCTGTCAATCTCTGTATGTGTGTGTGTGTGTGTGTGTGTGTGTGTGTGTGTGTGTGTGTCTGTTCTTTATCATATTCTTTCTGCAGGACTTTTTTTTCTCCCCTTTTCATTAAATATATATATATACATACATGTGTGTGTGTGTGTGTGTGTGCGTGTGTGTGTGTGTGTGTGTGTGTGTGTGTGTGTGTGTGTGTGTGTGTGTGTGTGTGTGTGTGTGTGTGTGTGTGTGTGTGTGCTATTGTAACTGATGTAGATTAGCAAGGACAGGATGGAAGAATGGGCCATGCCTAAAACCTTAATCCTTGAATAATAATAAAATAAAAAAAAAAACGTTTCGAGTTCTGAGTTCCGAGTTCTCTCTTAGACTCATCATGTTGATGTCACCAACAAATGAAAAAAAAAAAAACTGTCAAGGAATTCGCTCTTCATCTGTATACAGCACTTAAAAGGAGAAAACTGTATATGTCACATGATGAAAACTTTGAATGTAGTACGGTCATTAATTTTTTTTTTTTTTACTGTATATCCCCTTCTAAAGGGCTGGGGGGCCTTTATGACTAAACCATCTCAGTCTCAATGTCAGTCTCTCTCTCCGCCGTTTTAACTCACTCCATACGAACGGCGAAAGAGACGAAGTTAACAGCGTTTCACCCCAATTACCATCATCAAAATATTGCAAGTGGAAGGCTCTTATACTGAAGACGTGAATGTTGACAAAGAATACCACAATTCTGACGACGGAAGCTAAAGGTTGGGTCATTCAGACACCCACTGGACATCCGAGGGGTCTGTGTAGAGGAGAAGAGAGGGCTGGCCGTACTGAGTGAGTTAACTTTCCCCAGTGGAACTGAAGACAGCCATTGATAGCTGCGTGAAGGGAGGAAACTCCACTCCAAACAAAACGCCTCTCCAGGCCACACAACACCATGTACAACCCCCATCACCGGACAACACTGGGCCCGGAAGTTCCACGCTCTGACCGATTTCACCACGGCGCCTCCCATCGCTCAGGTTGGTATGAACTGCTACTACTACTACTACTACTTACTACTTACTACTACTACTTACTAACTTACTACTAACTTACTACTTACTACTAACTTACCAACTTCTTACTACTTATTTACTACTTACTTATTTCTTACTAACTTCTTACTTACTAACTTACTAACTACTTACTTAATAACTTACTTACTTACTACTTACTTACTAACTACTTACTTCTTACTACTTACTTCCTACTTACTTCCTACTAACTTACTACTAACTTACTAACTTCTTACTAACGTCTTACTACTTACCTACTAACTTACAAACTTCTTACTTACTACTAACTTATTAACTTCTTACTTACTAACTTACTAACTTCTTTCTTACTACTTACTTACTTACTTACTACTAACTTTCTTTTCTTTCTTTCTTCTTCTTCTTCGTTCGTGGGCTGCAGCTCCCACGTTCACATGTATGTACACGAGTGGGCTTTTGCGTGCATGACCGTTTTTAACCCGCCACGTAGGCGGCCATACTCCGTTTTCGGGGGTGTGCATGCTGGGTGTGTTCTTGTTTCCATAACCCAACCGAACGCGGACGTTGATTACAGGATCTTTAACGTCCGTATTTGATCTTCTGCGTGCCGTATACACACAAAGGGGGTTCAGGCACTAGCAGGTCTGCACATATGTTGACCTGGAAGATCGGGGAAAAAAAATCTCCACCCTTTACCCACCAAGCGCCGTTACCGAGATTCGAACACGGGACCCTCAGATTAAAAGTCCAACGCCTTAACCACTCGGCTATTGCGTCCGTCAGGTGAGTATAAATATGTTCTTATTCTTGTTGCTTACCGTCCAGCCGACCACACAGGGCCATATCAGGACTGTCAAACCATACAAATGCTCAGCCGTACGAACGCAAAATTGTCACACCCACACACACAAAAACTGAGACAAACCCACAAAACACAGTTCATGACACAGTATCCCGGCCATTGAGCTCCTTATGGCAAATGGACTAGGCCATGCTCAGGACGCCGGGCATTCCGCTTAAACTATCATCCAAAGATTACAAAAAATCGTAAAAAAAGGAAAAAAACAAAATACTTCAAAGACAGAGAAAAAAGATATAAAAAGGCGATATAGGCAAATAAAACTGTAGAATGGGCAGCTAGTGCCCATCCCAGTGTTTACAAACTACCTAATCGCCAGAGCAAAACAGCTAAGGTAGCACATCATAAACTGCTGAAAAGAAAAAAAGAAAAAGAAAAAGTGTCAAGGCTTGCTTGAAAAAAAAGAAAGGGGAATGGACTGGGAAGGCTGAAAAGAGAGACAACAGCGACGGAAAGAAGAAGAAAAAAAAGGCAGAAACAAAGACAGTGATAGAAAAGAGGAAATTTCTGGCACGGAATTTCCAGAAGGCGGGGATGCTGTTTAATTACTGAAAGACCCCCGGCATCCCCACGGGACGGGGTGGGGGGGGGGGGGGGGGGGGGGTAGGAATGAACAGAACTCATACATACAATGTAAAGACTGCGACAGTTCAGGCTGAGGTGTACCGTACCGTGCGTAATGAGCTGATATTAATTAACAGTGTCAAGTCGCTACCGGAAGGTACAGTTTTAAGAGAGAAAAAAAATGAAATAAAACAACAAAGAGCTTGTGAAAATGACGCAACTGGTTCGCCCGGAAGGAAGACAGCAGAACATGACAAAGTACAGTTTCAGTTTCAGTAGCTCAAGGAGGCGTCACTGCGTTCGGACAAATCCATACACGCTACACCACATCTGCCAAGCATATGCCTGACCAGCAGCGTAACCCAACGCGCTTAGTCAGGCCTTGAGGAAAAAAAGAAAAAAAAAGGTGAAGACAAAGTACGAGAAAGAGAAAGCTAATATGTGGAGGTACCTTTAGGTGAAGGAGTCACCATTTGTTTCGTCTGTGATAAGAAAGATACGGGAGCGGTGGTTAGGGGGGAATCGGGTGGGTTGGGGGGGGGGGGGGGGGGGCGCACATTCTCAACGTGTTAAAACACCTTCGGCCAAAATTCAACAACGAATCAATCAACTACGATGCAACAACATACTTGACACTTTCGTTAAAAAAAAAAAAAAAAGGAAAGAAAGAAAATGAAAGGAAATAAAATAAACAAATGAATAAATAAAATTAAATAAACCATGCCGGAATAAAGAAGTAAAATGATGAAGATTCGTTGTCCCCTAACTTCCCCAACTGCGCCGCGAAGGTTTCTTTTTTTCTTCTTTTTTTTTGGGGGGGGGGTTGTTTTTTTGTTTGTTTTTTTGTTGTTCTTCTTGTTGTTTTTAGTTTTTATTGCTTAGTTGTCTTTAGTTGTCTTAAGGAGTGTGGCTGTGTGCTGTGTATGCACAGGACCGCAAAACAATGGTCCTTTTTTTGTTCTTTTCTTTTTTTTTCTTTTAAATTCTTATTTTTATTTCAATCGTTTTGTATTGCGTGTATCTTTCACCCTTTTTTTTTAAGATTCTAATTTAATAATGTATTTACTTGTTTGTTCCTTTGGTTTATTGATTTCACTTCATGTTTCTTTTATACATGGTCTGACCAGTGTGTTCAGTTTCTGTGGAATTCTAGCATATGTGCCTCTCTCTCTCTCTCTCTCTCTCAATCTCTCTCTGTCTCTCTCTCTCTCTCTCTCTCTCTCTCTTTTTTTTTTTCCCTTTTTTTTAATGAATTTTGAAGTAGATGTGGTGTGATGTATATGGGTTAGTGCGAACTCGTTGACATGTTGAAACTGAAACTGTCTTAGCTGGGGATTGGGCTGTCCGAGTGTGTGGGGGGAGGGGGTGGGGGGGGGGAGGGGGTCTTGGGGGAAGGGGTACGAATAGCTTGTTTTAAGTTTGGAGCTGCGGTTTTTTTTTGGTTTTTTTTTTAAGCGTTTCATCTCGCCCCCTCCTCTTTATTGTCATTTTCTCGTTTATCATTATCATTATCATTATCATTGCATTGCATTGTATTTTGTATTGTATTGTATTGTATAGAATAGAATAGAACAGAATATGTCTTTATTACTAAGTGTACCGGGGTCACAAGGAATATTGGGGGGTGCGGGGGGGGGGGGGATAGTACATAACAAGGTATGAACATAAATCGAAAATCATACACAAACACAGATACAACAGAAATCAGGATACATACAAGTGCATATCAATATAAAAATTTGTGCATACTCACACATGCACGCACTGCACACACACGCACGCACGCACGCACGCACGCACGCACGCACGCACACACACACACACACACACGCACACACACGCACGTTGGAACAGAAGCCACATACTACATGTGGATGGGGCTGATGACTAGATCTTCAGGCAGATGGCTGTTGATTGCACAATTCTATTTATCACACTGGATGTGTTCGAGAGACAGGGCATTGACTGCTTTGGGGAAAAAGCTATTGGCGAAGCGATTGGTTCTCGTCCTCATACTTCTGTATATTATATTGTACTGTCCTGTACTGTACTGTACTGTGCTGTGCTGTGCTGTGCTGTGCTGTGCTGTGCTGTGCTGTATTACT
>NC_134878.1:63044140-63049140 GCF_041734735.1 Babylonia areolata | reverse complement strand
GGGAGGGGGAGGGGGAGAGTGGGGAGGGGGAGGGGGAGAGTGGGGAGGGGGAGGGGGAGAGTGGGGAGGGGGAGGGGGGGAGAGTGGGGAGGGGGAGGGGGGAGAGTGGGGAGGGGGGAGGGGGGGAGAGTGGGGAGGGGGGAGGGGGGAGAGTGGGGAGGGGGGAGGGGGGGAGAGTGGGGAGGGGGGAGGGGGGAGAGAGTGGGGAGGGGGGAGGGGGAGTGTGGAGGGGGGAGAGTGTGGAGGGGGGAGGGGGAGTGTGGAGGGAGAGAGGGAGAGTGTGGAGGGAGAGAGGGAGAGTGTGGAGGGGGGAGAGTGTAGAGGGGGGAGAGTGTAGAGGGGGGAGGTGTAGAGGGGGGGAGGGTGTGGAGGAGAGTGTGGGGGGGGGAGGGTGTGGAGGAGAGTTGTGGAGGGGAGGGGGAGAGGGGGGGAGGGGGAGGGGGGAGGGGGTGTGGAGGGGAGAGATGTGGAGGGGGAGAGTGTGGAGGGGGATGTGGAGGGGGGGAGAGGGGGAGAGTGTGGAGGGGGAGTGTGGGGGGGGGAGGGGGAGAGTGTGGAGGGGGGAGAGTGTGGAGGGGGGAGGGGGAGAGTGTGGAGGGGGGGAGGGGGGGGAGTGTGGGAGGGGGGAGAGTGTGGAGGGGGGGAGGGGGAGAGTGTGGAGGGGGGGGGGGGAGAGTGTGGAGGTGGGGGGGGGAGTGTGGAGGGGGGGGGGAGAGTGTGGAGGGGGAGGGGGAGAGTGTGGAGGGGGGAGGGGGAGTGTGGAGGGGGAGGGGGGGAGAGTGTGGAGGGGGGAGGGGGAGAGGGGAGAGTGTGGAGGGGGAGGGGGAGTGTGGAGGGGGGAGGGGGACGTGAAGAGATGTGTGGAGGGGGGAGGGGGAGTGTGTGGAGGGGGAGGGGGAGTGTGTGGAGGGGGGAGGGGGAGAGTGTGGAGGGGGGGAGGGGAGTGTGGAGGGGGGAGGGGGAGAGTGTGGAGGGGGAGGGGGCGAGTGTGGAGGGGGAGGGGGGAGAGTGTGGAGGGGGAGGGGGGGAGAGTGTGGAGGGGGAGGGGAGAGAGTGTGGAGGGGGGAGAGTGTGTGGAGGGGGGAGAGTGTGTGGAGGGGGGGAGAGTGTGTGGAGGGGGGAGAGTGTGTGGAGGGGATGGACACGGAAGATGACTCAACGACTAACACCAAAAAAAAACAACCAAACCCAACCGAAAAGAAAAAGCAAGATAAACTTATGTATATATATATATATATATATATAGAAGGGAAGAAGTGCTAGGCCAAGTGAAGGGAGGCCAGCCAGTGACGAAAGGACCCCACAAACAGGTCACAGCACTGAAATCTGACAAGTGTAGCGCCTCCCCACTGTGGCCCCCTGGAGAACGGTGACGTCAAAGGAAGGAAGAGCGGTTCCCTCCCCTCGTGTGCTTGTCCGGCAACGTGTGAGCCGCGCGCCGTGTGAGTGTGTGAGTGTCTTTGTTAGGGAAAAACAGGCACACACACACACACACACACACACACACACACACACACACACACACACACTATATATATATATATATATATATATATATATATATATATATATATATATAGATATATAGATATATATATAGATATATATATACATGTACACATATATACATACATACATATATACATACATATACACACATGCATACGCATATATACAGTACTGAAGTACTGAAAATAAACTATGAAGACCATAAAATGTCCATGCACATACACAAATGTGTGTGTGTGCACACACACACACACACACACACACACACACACACACACACACAACGCACGCGCGCGCGCTGAAAAAGGCAAAAAAACCACCAGAAAACTGTTTCTCGGTGGCTTAAAGACTAGCAGTTCACACAAATGAAAAGCATTTAACACTCAAAATCCCATTTCTTTTCCTTGTTAAGCGAATTCTCACTTCTATTTTTTTAGCAGGCAGTTAGATCCGGAGTCAAAACGGAGATGACAGGAAAAAAGAAATTAACCCCCCACCCCCCCACCCCCACCCTCCCCCCAAAAAAAGGTGGGGGGGTGGGAAGGAACCCCCGACAGACTCCAACTGAAGTATGAAACCACTCTCCTATGGCACTCTGTGTGAGGACTGAATGTTAAAAAAAAATTCCAGAAGATGGTTATAGGGGGTAGTGTGTTTTTTTGTTTTTTGTTTTGTTTTTTCAACGGGGGAGTTGTCAGTGGCAAGACCAGTACGTCATTATCAGATCTGTGTGATCTAAGCTCGGTAAAAGCATCATCATACTTCACTCGCGATGAACCTTTGATCTTGCGATAAATCAACCCTTTGAAGTGGATCGGAAGGGAAAACAGTTATATGGAAAAACTAAACGCTCTAGAGACACGAAAAACGTCAGTCATATCTACAAAAGTATTCCTTTCCAACTCTTCACATATGTTTTTCCCTTGTCTAGCCAACTAAAAAACGTCAGTCATATCTACAAAAGTATTCCTTTCCAACTCTTCACATGTGTTTTTCCCTTGTCTAGCCAACTAAAAAACGTCAGTCATATCTACAAAAGTATTCCTTTCCAAATCTTCACATATGTGTTTTTCCCCTTGTCGAGCCAACTGGGGGATGCTGTGCTCTAGGGACATAAAGACGTTTGAAAACAAGAGGACGCTGGCCATTAAGGAGAATTGTGCGTGAAGGAAGCAGGGCTCAGTTTCTGGAGACGTTTTCGCTTGCAATACATGTGGGAAGTGCTGCGCATACAGAATCAGACTCTTCTCCTACTGTCAGTTTCAGTAGCTCAAGGAGGCGTCACTGCATTCGGACAAATCCATATACGCTACACCACATCTGCCAAGCAGATGCCTGACCAGCAGCGTAACCCAACGCGCTTAGTCAGGCCTTGAGAAAACCTCTTCTCCCATATGAGGACACACACCGACAGATAAGCCTGCCTGCCTACTCATCCGTCGGTCCGACGGGAGACTCCATGAGCCAACTGACCAAAAATAAACTCGATTTCCAAAACCCATTTGTCTAACACGCACACGTTCATTCAAAACCGTATCCTGAAAAATGCTCGCAAAAGCGTGAAAGGATTGTCAACGCTAAGTGGATTCGTCTGCAATATTCACTGATTACGATCTTTCCCCGATCATAACATACGAGACAGTTCCGCTCATGGTAAATCCTGTAAAACCATTACCAAGTGCTATCACAGCTTTCGAGGAAAATTAATGACAGGCAGTACCTTCCATCTAAATCATCTAAGCCTATCACAGTTAATGCCGGTACGACAAATGGTGCTGTAGAGTAATGTGCACGCAATATCTTTCACCCGATTCATTCACTCGGATGGTCCGGTCATCGGAACACAATCTGCTTTGACCAGTCAGTGTGACGGGCGCAACAGCCGAGTGGCTAAAAGCGTGGGGCTTTCAGTCTAAGGACCCCGGGGTCTAATCCCGGTTACGGCGCTTGGTGGGTAAAGGGTGGAGATTTTTTTTTCCCGATCTCCCAGGTCAACGGATGTGCAGCCCTGCTTGTGCCTCAGCCCTCCTCGTGTGTACACGCATGCCCAATATGCAAAATCGCACGTTACAAAATCCCGAAATCCATGTCGGTGGATCATGGTAACAAGAACATACCCAGCATGCACCCACCACCGAAAACGGAGTACGGCTGCCTGTATGGCGGGGTAAAAACGGCCATACACGTAAAAGCCCGAGTGTGTGTGTGTGTGTGTGTGTGTGTGTGTCCGTCTGTGTGTGTCCGTCTGTGTGTGTGTGTGTGTGTTTCTTCGTCTGTTTGTCTATGTACATGTGTGTGTGTGTGTGTGTGTGTGTGTGTGTGTGTGTGTGTGTGTGTGTGTGTGTGTGTGTGTGTGTCCGTCCGTCCGTCCGTCTGTGTGTGTGTGTGTGTGTCTTCGTCTGTCTATGCACATGTGTGTGCATGTGTATGTGTGTGTGTGTGTGTGTGTGTGTGTGTGCGTATGTGCGTGCGTGTGTGTGTGTGTGTGTGTGTGCGCGCATGTGCGTGTGTGTGCGTGTGTGTGCGTGCGTGCGTGCGTATGTATGTGTGTGTGTGTGTGCGCGGTGTTTTAAAACCCCACAAAGAACGTTCCTTGAACTTAACATACAATTATTATAAAGACCACACTCATTCTTTATCACTTCCATCAAAACAGAGCCGTCTTCTGCCCTGTTACAAGCCCAGCCAGATAAAAGAAGGGAAAAGAGAAAGGAAAGAGAGAAGAGAAAGAGAAACCGACACAGTCAGAGTAAGAGAAAAGACACAGAGAGAGAGGAATGAGGAGGGGGAGAAGGGAAAAGAGAGAGAGAGAGGGGGGGAGGGGGAGGGGAGGGGAAGAGAGAGTGTGGAGGTGGGGGGAGACACACAGAGAGAAACCAGATAAACGCAAAAGAACACAACAACTTTTGTCATCACCCAACCCCCGTCCCAAACACACACACACGGACGCACGCACACGCACAACACAACACAACACAACACAACACAACACAACACAACACAACACAACACAACACAACACAACACAACACAACACAACACAACACAACACAACACAACACAACACAACACAACACAACACAACACAACACAACACAACACAACACAACACAACACAACACAACACAACACAACACAACACAACACAACACAACACAACACAACACAACACAACACAACACAACACAACACAACACAACACAACACAACACAACACAACACAACACAACACAACACAACACAACACAACACAACACAACACAACACAACACAACACAACACAACACAACACAACACAACACAACACAACACAACACAACACAACACAACACAACACAACACAACACAACACAACACAACACAACACAACACAACACAACACAACACAACACAACACAACACAACACAACACAACACAACACAACACAACACAACACAACACAACACAACACAACACAACACAACACAACACAACACAACACAACACAACA
>NC_134878.1:63039140-63041640 GCF_041734735.1 Babylonia areolata | reverse complement strand
GACAAGGTATTTTCGGAGCAAGCCACTGAGCGCTGTATGCCTTAATTAACAAACAGGACTTAGCTTCGTTTCTCTCCAGCTTCGGAAGCTTCGTACCCTTCTGTCCCCCCCCCCCCCCCCCCACCCCTGAAGATGGAGTGGGTGGGCCCAGAGGTAACGCGTCCGCCGAGGAAGCAAGGGAGAATCTGAGCACACTGGTTCCAAATCACATCGGGCAGTCGCCAGTTATTTTCTCCCCCCCCCCCTCCACTAGACCTTGAGTGGTGGTCTGGACACTTAACTCTCTCCATACGAACGGCGAAAGAGACGACGTTTAAAAGCGTTTCATCCCAATTACCATCATCAAAAATATTGCAAGCGGAACGCTCTTATACTGAAGAGGTGAATGTTGTCAAAGAGTACCACAGTTCTGACGACGGAAACTAAAGGTTGGGTCATTCAGACACCCACTGGACATCCGATGGGTCTGTGTAGAGGAGAAGAGAGGACTGGCCGTACTGAGTGAGTTAAGTCATTCGGATGAGACGATAAACCGAGGTCCCGTGTGTACAGCATGCATTTAGCGCACGTAAAAGAACCCACGGCAACAAATGGGTTGTCCCTGACAAATTTCTGTAGAAAATCCACTTCGATAAGAAAAAAAATTGTAGGCAACGCGCTCTCCCTGGGACAGCAGCCCGAATTTCACATGGAGAAATCTGTTGTGACAAAAACAGTAATACAAATACAAATACATCCCCCACCCCTCGAGTACACATATATACATATATACATACATACATACATGCATACATACATACGTAAACGCCCGCGTTTATCCTCCGCCCTCCCGTCCCCCCCTCCCCGCTCTCCACACCACTCCTTCCGCACACACACACACGCACTCGAAAATAGCATTCTTTGTTGATTCCAAATCAGTACTTTTTATGCTCTAGAATTATTTAGCCTTCAAACAAAACCTGACTTAGTTATTGAGGCATATCATTTCGTACATTGTTTGAGGATCAAAGGGACTGAGGTCAGTTTTTGTTGGGTGCCTCGTCATGTGGGCATTCATGGCAATGAAACTGCTGATAAAGCAGCTAACAGAGGAGCACAAGATTCAGAAAAAATCGACAAAAATACATGTCCGTCTTTCCTTAAAAGAGGCATACACTTTGTTAGAAAAATCAGCATGGGGTCGATTTGATAACCGATGGAAGGGAAAGTTTTTCAAAACATAAAGGGACATTATTCCGAATCCATCAGCTTGCTATACAAGATTAATAACCTCTACTTTCTTCCATATAAAACTGGATGCGCTGAAGACATAGTAAAAATGTTACATGCATCTGTGGTTAGCAGTTCAGCTTACATCATTGTTTGTTTCACTGTCAGCAGTTACGTAACTTCTTGCCCAAGTATTTCAAAGAGAATAACTATTCTACAGATGAATATCAGTATCAGTATCAGTAGCTCAAGGAGGCGTCACTGCGTTCGGTCAAATCCATATACGCTACACCGCATCTGCCAAGCAGATGCCTGACCAGCAGCGTAACCCAACGCGCCTAGTCAAGCCTTGAGAAAAAAAAAACATAAAATAAAATAACAAAAATTAAAAATATAAATAAATGAATAAATAATGATAATAGATAAATACATAAAATACTACTACTAATAATAATAATATTTATAATGCGCAAAATCTTGATGAAGTCAACTCTGAGCGCACCAAAAAAAAAAAAGATCAAATGCAGTCAAATGAAGTGTATGGCCAACATGAATATATCATCAATGCTCTTCTTTGTTCATGGGCTACAACTCCCACATTTACTCATATACATACATGCGTATGTACAATTGTGCTTTTACATACATGGCCGTTTTTACCTCCCCACAAAGGTAGCCATACTCATGTATATCATCAATAACACTCCAACCTTTACTCAAACTATATTGCTTGTACAGTTAATAGGTCAGTCGACTGCAAAGTGGTCATTTCCTGTTCTCTAACATTACTGTTTTAATTGGGTAGATAAGATGGAATATAAAGGTTTTAGCTTATGTAGCACATATCTTAAGTCATATAATTAAATCTTGTAATGAAAACAAACATTGGAACATTAAACTGACATAACAATTGATCAGGAAAAACATTTTAAAAAATAATAAATAAGCGAGTGAACATACAGATGATCTTTGGAAAGTTATTTCTGACGAGGTTCTTATGGTCGAACTTTCTCAGGGATTAGTTCATAGTCCTATTTCTACATTTCTTTAAATGTACTTCAGAAATGGTCTCTGATTATTATTATTATTATTATCATTATTGATATTGTTACTGTTAAATGTAATCGCATGTTAGTTATGCATTTTTTTGGTAGTTTTCTACTTTTTCTGTTTTCCTCTTCCCCCCTACCCCCCACCCCCACCCCCCTTCCGCCCTTCCTCCCCCCTGCCCCCCCCCCCCCCCCCCCCCCCAACACACACTTTTTTTTTTCCTTTTTTCCTAATCGTGTAA
>NC_134878.1:63019140-63034140 GCF_041734735.1 Babylonia areolata | reverse complement strand
TCGCTGGTCATTTCTATCCCCTTCTTACATTTTCTGTCTTTTTTTTTTTCTTCATAGCAGCTGTCTTTTTTTTCTTGTCTTTTTTTTTTCTTTCTTTTCTTTATACAGCAGATGCTTCAGCTCTTTTATTTTGCATGTGTCTGCGACGTAGGGCCTCTGGGAGCAGTTGAAGCATGCCGCCTGCTTCGGATTGAAAGGAGAAAGAAAAAAAACAGCTTCCAAAATCAACACCCGTCCCCCCCACCCCCAACACACACACACCTTCCTCCCCCTCCCCCCTACCCCCCATTCCTGGTCTCCGCTGCTTGGAAGTTGACCTACAGTACGTCAAGCTTAAGTAAATGTCCACGTCACAAAACATGAGGCCATACACGTTGAACTGACCCCCCCTCCACACCCAACCCCGCCCCCCCCCCCCCTTCATCCTTCTCGCTTCTGTGTCTCTTCCCCCTCCTGTCAGCCTCCTCATCCATATGTACTCTGTGTGTGTGTGTGTGTGTGTGTGTGTGTGTGTGTGTGTGTGTGTGTGTTTTATCTTCAGTTTAACGTCTATTCACTAGAAGTGTTTTTTAGACGGAAAGGAGTCAAGTAGTGGATAAAGGGAAAGGGAGTGCATGTGAATATTAGTGTAAAAAAAAAAGTGTTCATGTTATGTATCAGAGGGAAGGTAGATTATTATAAGAAAAAGTCTAAAGAGATTGTTTGTATTGAATGAGATGTCATGGTGGGGGGGGAGGAGAGAGAGAGAGAGAGAATATGTATATGCATAACAAGTATTAACCTACAACAATGTAAATATAAATAACATTAATTATATACACATTATTATATATACACATACAGAGAGAGAGAGAGAGAGAGAGAGAGATTCAAATGGTTTCATCGAATTTGGGCCACAGGCCTAAACACAACCAATAAATAAATAAATGAAGCTAAATAATTTCGGGGATGGGGTAAAAACAACGGTAGAGAGAGAGAGAGGTGCATGCGTGCGTGTGTGAGTGCGCGCGTGTGTACGTGCGTGTATGTGTGCATACATGTGTGCATGTGTGTGCGTATGTATGTATGCGTGAGTGTGTGTGTGTGTGTGTGTGTGTGTGTGTGTGTGTGTGTGTGTGTGCGTGCGTGCGTGTGTTCAAACCGCAAAAGTTAAACCAGTGGAAAGTCACCACAGCGACTGTGTATGAGGGTATGACTGTGTGTGGGGTATGTATGGCTGTGTATGGGGTATGTATGGCTGTGTATGTATGGCTGTGTATGGGGTATGTATGGCTGTGTATGGGGTATGTATGGCTGTGTATGGGGTATGTATGGCTGTGTATGGGGTATGTATGGCTGTGTATGGGATATGTATGGCTGTGTATGGGATATGTATTGCTCTGTATGGGGGTATGGCTGTGTATGGGGTATGTATGGCTGTGTATGGGGTATGTATGGCTGTGTATGGGATATGTATTGCTCTGTATGGGATATGTATGGCTGTGTATGGGATATGTATTGCTCTGTATGGGGGTATGGCTGTGTATGGGGTATGTATGGCTGTGTATGGGGTATGTATGGCTGTGTATGGGATATGTGTGGCTGTGTATGGGATATGTGTGGCTGTGTATGGGATATGTATTGCTCTGTATGGGGGTATGGCTGTGTATGGGGTATGTATGGCTGTGTATGGGGTATGTATGGCTGTGTATGGGGGTATGGCTGTGTATGGGGTATGTATGGCTGTGTATGGGGTATGTATGGCTGTGTATGGGGTATGTGTGGCTGTGTATGGGGTATGTATTGCTCTGTATGGGGGTATGGCTGTGTATGGGGTATGTATGGCTGTGTATGGGGTATGTATGGCTGTGTATGGGGTATGTATGGCTGTGTATGGGGTATGTATGGCTGTGTTTGGGGTATGACTGTGTATGGGGTATGTATGGCTGTGTATGGGGTATGTATGGCTGTGTATGGGGTATGTATTGCTCTGTATGGGGGTATGTATGGCTGTGTATGGGGGTATGTATGGCTGTGTATGGGGTATGTATGGCTGTGTATGGGGGTATGGCTGTGTATGGGGTATGTATGGCTGTGTATGGGGTATGTATGTCTGTATGGGGGTATGGCTGTGTATGGGGTATGTATGGCTGTGTATGGGGTATGTATGGCTGTGTATGGGGTATGTCTGTATGGGGGTATGTCTGTGTATGGGGGTATGTCTGTGTATGGGGGTATGTCTGTGTATGGGGGCTGTGTATGGGGGTATGTCTGGGGGGGGGGGTATTATGTCTGTGTGGGGGGGGGGGTATTATGTCTATGTATGGGGGTATGGCTGTGTATGGGGGTGTTATGTCTGTGCATGGGGGTATGTCTGTGGGGAGGGATTATGTCTGTGTGGGGGGTATTATGTCTGTGTATGGGGGCTGTGTATGGGGTTATGTCTGTATGGGGTTAAGTCTGTACGGGGGTATGTCTGTATGGGGTATGTCTGTATGGGGTATGGCTGTGTATGGGAGTATGGCTGTGTATGGGGTATGGCTGTGTAGGGGGGGGGGTGTCTGTATGGGGTATGTCTGTATGGGGGTATGGCTGTGTGGGGGTATGGCTGTGTGGGGGTATGGCTGTAGGGGGCATGTCTGTGTAGGGGGCATGTCTGTGTATGGGGCATGTCTGTGTATGGGGTATGTCTGTAGGGGGTATGTCTGTAGGGGGTATGTCTGTATGGGGCATGTCTGTGTAGGGGGCATGTCTGTATGGGGCATGTCTGTAGGGGGTATGCCATTATGGGGGTATGTCTGTAGGGGATATGCCTGTATGGGGGGTATGTCTGTAATGGGGGTAAGGCTGTATGGGGGGGTGTCTGTATGGGGTATGGCTGTGTATGGGGGGTGTCAGTATGGGGGTATGTGTGTATGGGGGTATGTGTGTATGGGGGGTGTCTCTATGGGGGTATGTCTGTATGGGGGGTGTCTGTATGGGGGGTATGTCTGTATGGGGGGGTGTCTGTATGGGGGGGTGTCTGTATGGGGGTATGTCTGTGTATGGGGGGGGGGTCTGTATGGGGGTATGTCTGTATGGGGGTATGTCTGTGTATGGGTGTGTGTCTGTATTGGGGACTGGGGTTGAGAGGCCTCAAAATATGGCCACTGAAATGGTTCGGAAGAATGGACCGTAGGGTTTTCTGGGTTTTTTTTTTAAATAAGCAAAACAAAAACCTTACTGACGTATGACGTTCTCCGTACACATTCTATTTTCGGCACATGATCAATGACCTGTTTTGTTTTGTGTTTGTTTTTTGGGACTTTTTGTTGTTGTCGTTTGGGCGGGGTTGTTGGTTTTTTTGTTTGTTTTTGTTGTTTTGTTGTTTTTTGTGGGGGGGTGGGGGTTGTTTTGTTTTTGGGGTGGGTTTTTTGTTTTTTGGGGGGGTTGGGGGGGTTGCTCTTTTTGGCGGGGGGTGAGGGAAGGGGGGGACGATTTTTAAAACACGACGTGAAAGTTTAATGTCCCTGCGACATGCCTTTATTGATGATCTGTCATCCGACGAACCCAGATTGGGGGGGGGGGGGGGGGGGCCTCATTTCTCCACACACAACAAGGCAAAGGACAAGGAAGGGAGGAAACTCTACAAGGAGAACTAAAAAGGGGAGAGAAGACCGTCGGGGCCACTGATTTCGATCACACAGTTTGTGTATCTATTCTTGTACAAATCTATCTGTTTATCTGTGACATTTTGCAAGTGGATAATTATTCATAAGACGTCCAACAGAGATACTCGGCAGAATTCAACCACTAGACAAGATGATGTAGGCAGAAGTTGCAAATTCAATTCAAAATTAACACCCCCAAAAAAAGTTATAATGGGATATTCCTTCAAGAGTTAAGGAAAAAGAAACAAACTGGGTGAGTTGCCTCAATTTCTTCCTTTCTGAACGGAAAAAGAGGGCAATGATTCAAAAGGTACCTCCACACGCGTGCGCACACTCCCACGCACCAACCAACCCGTTATGTTAACTCTCTCCATACGAACGGCGAAAGAAACGACGTTAACAGCGTTTCACCCCAATTACCATCATCAAAACATTGCAAGCGGAAGGCTCTTATACTGAAGACGTGAATGTTGACAAAGAAAACCACAATTCTGACGACGGAAGCTAAAGGTTGGGTCATTCAGACACCCACTGGACATCCGAGGGGTCTGTGTAGAGGAGAAGAGAGGACTGGCCGTACTGAGTGGGTTAAAAGGTTAAAGGCTTCATAGCCTTTTACGGCCCTCCCTCCAGGCTGTCAATTCCAACTCCTTCCTTCCTTCCATCCGAATAGTGATGGCCTAGAGGTAACGCGTCCGCCTAGGAAGCGAGAGAATCTGAGCGCGCTGGTTCGAATCACGGCTCAGCCGCCGATATTTTCTCCCCCCTCCACTAGACCTTGAGTGGTGGTCTGGACGCTAGTCTTTCGGATGAGACGATAAACCGAGGTCCCGTGTGCAGCATGCACTTAGCGCACGTAAAAGAACCCACGGCAACAAAAGGGCTGTTCCTGGCAAAATTCTGTAGAAAAATCCACTGCGGATAGGAAAAACAAATAAAACTACACGCAGGAAAAAATACAAAAAAAATGGGTGGCGCTGTAGTGTAGCGACGCGCTCTCCCTGGCGAGAGCAGCCCGAATTTCACACAGAGAAATCTGATGTGATAAAAAGAAATACAAATACAGTCACATTTTGATTATTCTCTCACTGTATGGGGGATCTGCAGGAAAAGGAACCAACTCTACAACAACAACAACAGTAACAGCAACAACCAAAAAAGGACCTTGATATCTATGCTGGACCACTCCGGTTAGAGAAGCGCTCCCCGGGGATAAACCCCCGACCGGCACAGCTCCAGCCCGTCATTTACCGCTACTTTGATCCATGATCCCCACACTGAGAATTAAAAGTATTACCTAAATCCGCTCTCTTTCTTTGGTGGTGGTTCACTGGGGAGGGGAGGGGAGGGGAGGGGGAGAAAGAAGAAGAGAAAAAGACAGTTGTTATCATTTAGCAGCCACTGCCACACACCTTCGATACAAAAGAGGCCAGTGGCATTGGCCTCCACAACTGTCAAGAGCCGGGCGTTCCAGTCCCGAATTGTTCTTGGGAGGAATCCAGCCTGTCTGTACTCATTGTGTCTTGGGCTCGGGGATAGGAAGGCGGGGGCCTAACCCTCTCCTTCCGCTGTCTTAACCCTCCCCACCCCGAAGTCAGGTACCCCATTCACACCCGGGTGGAGTGAGGAGGAGCGGAGTGAAGTGCCTCTCCCCCAAGGACACACCACCACGTTTGGTCACACAAGGGGGCCTCCAACCCTGATCACTGGTGAACGCTGGATCAGAAAACCAATGCCAAACGCCACAACGATTCTGGTACGGCCCCTGGTATGTTACTGCACACCATTTTCTTATATATATATATATATATATAGAGAGAGAGAGAGAGAGAGAGAGAAGTAAACTCCCAGCTAAGTCTTTGTATCATTGTGTGTGTGTGTGTGTGTGCGTCTGTGTGCGTGTGCGTCTGTGTGCGTGTGTGTGCGTGTGTGTGTGTGTGTGTGTTGCATATGCATACTTATGTAAGAATACTTCCCAAAGCCCAGTGTCAATTTTTTTTTTTTTATTCCCAAGCAAAATCTCAATCCCAGTGGTTGCGTAGTAACTCTACTTAACGTAACAAATACAGCAACGCACACAAACCTCGTAACCACCATGTGATTTGAACAACGAAAAGGGGGGGGAGGGGGAATCACAACCCAAAGTACAAAGAAAAAAACTGCCTTTTGCAATAGTTCAAAATTAAATGGCGTCTAAAACGTGGCTTCTGGGTCTTACAGACAACGAAAACAACAATTCCATAGCCGATAACAAGAATTGTATACCAAAGCTCAAATCTGTTTCAGAATCAGTGAACTCTACAAAATGCTAGGCTACCTTTTTGCTTGTTAAGTGGACCGTGCTTCCGATCACCTACCACCGCTCCATCGAGTCGATTTTTTTTTTTCTTGTGATGGATGTTCATGAGTTTACTGCTGGCACCAAAATGCATTCATTCTGTGTCTACCCTGCATTCATAACTGTCAACAAAACTTCGGGGCATATACAGATGTTTAGAGTTCCCGCAGACGGCATGAACAATCCATCAGATAATGAGAAAAATAGTTTTGTCAATTCAATTACGATTGGAAACCGGGCCAGACAGAAATACAGACACAGAGCGAACGCGTTAAATAGTGATAGCAACTACCTCATTCTCATTGCATCAACGGAAGTTGCGAGAGGCATCCCCATTTTTTTTTTAACCCCCGTTTCGCAGCGTCCGCCAAATTACCAACGCCACGCTGGAACTACTACATAAATAACGAAACACCATGGAGATGTCCCCATCTGCTAATGCACACACGTGTGACAGATGTCTGTGTCCGTCAACACTCTTAACTGAAGCTGAACACAACGATAGAAAACAAGGGGGGAAAATGGCTGCCCCGGTTGCACAAGCGAGTCTCTTCATCATGGCTGACGTCCCGGAAGTGGTTGATTCACGGTCACGTGCCGTGATTCATTTCCGGTTGGTTGTGGAGGGGACGCCACTCCACGAACATAAGTCATCGTGTCACGTGGCATTGTGTCCGAATTGGGGAGGGCGGGGGGTTGGGGGGGGGGGGGCGGATAAAACGTTATGCTGCCGGCAGTGCTGTTGTATTCAATACTTCAGAAGACAAAATTAATAGGCGGAGTGAAATTTATTTAATCCCCCCCCCCCCCCCCCCATACCCCCCCTTTTTTTTTCATCTTCTTCGGATCATTATTCATATACACTATTCAAATATCCCTCGAACAGCTTGAATCGAGAAAAGAGCAGATACGCTATAACGCTTACCTTGTACACATTTCTTAACTGGTTAATGAAAACAGCTATGCTAAACTGGGACCAACGTGTTTTGTGTAGTCAATAGTTCAATCATAACTTAACTCATTCCCACCCGATCCTCAAAATTTCCAGGCCAGAGGAGAACACTTTCTGTTCCTTTTTCTTTTGTTCGAAAATCTGTCACTGAAGGGGTTAATCAATCAATAAAGGAGAGAGTTTGGATACGATTTCCTTTCGTCACCCTCCTCCAACAATTCTTACTTCTTCTCGACGATGACAATGGTCAATTTTATAGCACCAAGAAAGACCTCTAGGTATTTCAATAGCCCCACTTATACCCCCCCCCCCACCACCACCACCACCCTCCCCCTCCCCCCTCCCCCCCTCCCCGACCCCGTCTTCCACTCCCTCCCCTGTCCTCTTGAGTTGATGTAAAAAAAATATATGAAAATACATATTTAAAGAAAAAACATGGAATGAAACGATCAGATTTCCATCTGATACCCTACTCTACCCAGGAATCTCATTTCTGTTGCTTCAGTTCAGCCTCAGTTACAAGGCGGCGTCAAAACGTGCGGGCTGATGCATATACGCTACAACACATCTGCTTTTAAAAATAAAAAAAAGGAGGGGGGTTGTGGGGTTCGGTTGGAGGGGAGGTGGGGTAGGGGGGGGGGTGCAGAGCCTGGACCAACGCACAGATCGAATGTTCTGGTCACGTCTTGAGGAATCTGTTCTTTTTCTTAAAGATAAAGCGAGTTGATGAGGTGAGAATACTTAAGACGTCTATTCTCTGGCTTTGTGTGTGTGTGTGTGTGTGTGTGTGTGTGTGTGTGTGTGTGTGTGTGTGTGTGTCTGGCATTATCTTTATAAGCACGCTGACCATCTTCAACGTAGAGTATCTGTAGACCTGAATGTGGGAGGGGGAAGAAAGGGTGCATTTGGAGCGATGGACCAGTGGCAATGCGCGGGGACTAGGAAGCGAGTATCAACAGGTTCGAATCCCACACGCAGAGCGGGAAGTTTAATCACCCTTCCACAGTATCTCGAGTGGTGGTATCAGTGTGCTGGTCTCTCTCAGAGTTCCTGTACATACTATGCACATAGCGCACGTTGAAGAACCTACAGATATATGGTTTCCCTGGTATAATTATGTAGCAAAATCCACTTCGATAGTAAACACACACACACACACACACACACACAGTGCAGCGACACGCTCTTCGCGGAGTTAGCAGCTCGAATTTAACACAAAAGAAATCTGTTGTGACAAAAAATAATTCCACATACCACACCACAGCACAGCACAGCGCAACGCAACGCAAGGCAACGCAGCTGAAAAGCGTGGAGCTTTACTTTCTAAACGGCACACTCACCTCTCAGCAACGTCCGTGACGAGTGTACTGCCAACGTCTGTGACTCGTTCTTCCCAACGTCCGTGACTCGTTCTACCCAACGTCCGTGACTCGTTCTACCCAACGTCCGTTCTACCCAACGTCCGTTCTTCCCAACGTCCGTGACTCGTTCTACCCAACGTCCGTTCTTCCCAACGTCCGTGACTCGTTCTACCCAACGTCCGTTCTTCCCAACGTCCATGACTCGTTCTTCCCAACGTCCGTGACTCGTTCTTCCCGACGTCCGTGACTCGTTCTTCCCGACGTCCGTGACTCGTTCTTCCCGACGTCCGTGACTCGTTCTTCCCGACATCCCTGACTCGTTCTTCCCGACATCCCTGACTCGTTCTTCCCGACGTCCGTGACTCGTTCTTCCCGACGTCCCTGACTCATGCTTCCCAACGTCCGTGACTCGTTCTTCCCAACGTTCATGACTCGTTCTTCCCAACGTCCATGACTCGTTCTTCCCAACGTCCATGACTCGTTCTTCCCTTCGTCCGTGACTCGTTCTTCCCAACGTCCATGACTCGTTCTTCCCGACGTCCATGACTCGTGTCTGACAACGTCTGTGCCGCCATCTTGATTTTTTGTGCTTTTTTTTTCGTTTTTGGTCCCACAAACCATGAAAATGTAACCAACAGGTGCAACAACTTAGGAATCGCGCCCAAAAGCAACCTCTCACAACACGCCATTTTCATCAGGATTCTGATGTTGGTCGTCGCGGGGAAGAAGAAGAAGAAGAAGATGATGATGATGATGATGAAGTACAAGCAAAATTAACTCACATTGAACTGAAACAAGGCTTGCCATCGGCATCGAAAGGAAATTATCCTCGAAAGTTCGCACCACAGTTTTTATGTTCATCTTCCACCAGCCTATCAACGAACTGTTTTTCTGCAACAGTGGTAGGGGAGTCCAAACTGTAGAAAACAAAATGGCGGAGACTGGCCGTCTGCTTTGCCTCGAGTTCGACAGCCGAATCAGCATTTCAGACAAACGCGTGGTGTTTTTGTGTGTGTGTGTGGTTGTTGTTGAAAGAAGAGTTTTCATGAACACAGTTGACGTATGCAGCACGTGCAAAACGTGAGACGTGCCTTTCTCACGCGACAAGACCAACGACACATCGTTGTTGGAGTGTGTTGCCTGAAATTTTGTCACAACACATTTTTATCTGTGTGAGAATTCGGGCAGCTCTCTCCAGGGAGAGCGTGTCACCACGGTGAAACACTAGCCATTTTGTTTTTCTTTTGTTTTTATTCAGCCTGCAAATGTATTTGTATTGCTATCAAATTGGTTTTGTGTTGTTGTTGTTTTTTTTCCTACATTAATTCGCCAAGGACAGCCCTTTTGTTGCCGTGGGTTCTTTTTTGTACGGGCGCTAAGTGCATGGAGCATATTAAAGGACTTCGATATATATAGTCTGATCCGAAAGACTAGCACCCTGACCACCACTAGATTTCTGTTGGAAAGGGGAGAAAAAAAAACCCGATATGTGGGACTGGAACCTATAGACACTCCCATCCTTTACAGACCCTCACATAGCACAGATCCTATACAGACCCTCACATAGCACAGATCCTATACAGACCCTCACATAGCACTCCTATACAGACCCTCACATAGCACAGATCCTATACAGACCCCCACATAGCAATCCTATACAGACCCTCACATAGCACAGATCCTATACAGACCATCACATAGCACAGATCCTATACAGACCCTCACATAGCACTCCTATACAGACCCTCACATAGCACAGATCCTATACAGACCCTCACATAGCACTCCTATACAGACCCTCACATAGCACAGATCCTATACAGACCCTCACATAGCACAGATCCTATACAGACCTTCACATAGCACAGATCCTATACAGACCCTCACATAGCACAGATCCTATACAGACCCTCACATAGCACTCCTATACAGACCCTCACATAGCACAGATCCTATACAGACCCTCACATAGCACAGATCCTATACAGACCCCCACATAGCACTCCTATACAGACCCTCACATAGCACAGATCCTATACAGACCCTCACATAGCACAGATCCTATACAGACCCCCACATAGCACTCCTATTCAGACCCTCACATAGCACAGATCATATACAGACCTTCACATAGCACAGATCCTATACAGACCCTCACATAGCACAGATCCTATACAGACCTTCACATAGCACTCCTATACAGACCCTCACATAGCACAGATCCTATACAGACCCTCACATAGCACAGATCCTATACAGACCCTCACATAGCACAGATCCTATACAGACCCTCACATAGCACTCCTATACAGACCCTCACATAGCACAGATCCTATACAGACCCTCACATAGCACAGATCCTGTACAGGCCCTCACATAGCACAGATCCTATACAGAGCCTCACATAGCACAGATCCTATACAGACCCTCACATAGCACAGATCCTATACAGACCCTCACATAGCACTCCTATACAGACCCTCACATAGCACAGATCCTATACAGACCCTCACATAGCACTCCTATACAGACCCTCACATAGCACAGATCCTATACAGACCTTCACATAGCACAGATCCTATACAGACCCTCACATAGCACAGATCCTATACAGATCCTCACATAGCACTCCTATACAGACCCTCACATAGCACAGATCCTATACAGACCCTCACATAGCACAGATCCTATACAGACCCTCACATAGCACAGATCCTATACAGACCCTCTGTCACGGCTCGTAGTATTCATTTGTGCGTGTGTTCGTGTGTTCGTCTCCCTTTCCCTCCTCTCCCTTTCCCCTCTCCCTTTCTCCTCTCCCTTTCTCCCTCCTTCTCTCTCCCCCTTTGTGCTCTGTCGTTCTCTTGTGTGCTCAGTTCTGTTCCGAACTGAAGCACGTGAATCTGTTTGTGATGAGTGTCTGACATGTCCTTAGTCATTCTCGCTCTGAACTCTTGAGATGAGTTCGGAGTTAACCTCGTTGTAAAGGGAGAGTTTTGCTTGGCCTTTGGTGCCGAGCTTTGGAAGGAGAAGGGTCGCCGTTCCAGCAAGCGAGCTGTTGGGTGCCCTCTTAGACAGTCGTGGGGTTCGGTTCTGGTGTGACCCCCTTCTGCCTCTGTGTGGATCTGTGTTTCGTGTTCTCTCCTGGGCCAGTGGTGAGCCTGATTCCTGCCTGGTGACAGGTGAGGGGGGAGTTGTAGTTAGTTTGTCCTCGTGGTGTTAGTGTCGTAACTTGACATTTGGTTGTATTTTTGGGATTGTTTTAACGGAAATCTTTTAAATCCAGTATTCTTTTATTTCTAGATATTTTGGGGGGAATTGATAAGGTTGTTAAATGTGTTATTTTGACATGTATTCGGCTCGATTTTTTGTTTCAAATATACCTTCTTTACAATGGAAACTGTGTCTAAATTTCCCAAAACGTTTTTGTGTCGTGTTGGAAATGTAGTACGATGATTTGTAATATTACCTCATTGAGTTTTGTTTCTGCAGTTCGAAACTAGCATTATAAATAACGACAAACTGTCATTTAGGGTAAATGTGTCTTGCATATTATACGCAGGTTTAACTCCTTAATTATGAGAAACAATAATGGGCGGTTCCTGTACTTTTTGTCATTGGTAGTTGTGTGGAAGCGACTGCATCAATATCCACTTACTCGCCTACTTGCGTAATGTGTATTGCTTAAGGAAAGGGAGGGGGAGGGGTACTCTTTCATAACGAGTTAGAGCATTGTCTACAGAGACATTGGAGTCTTGTTACAGATTTGTTCCCTGTGATTATTCCTGTTGGTTCTCCCTGACTGCCACCCCAACGGGACTCCAGGATTCACTTTTCGTCATTCCCCTTCAGCCCTGTCCTTTCCAAATTCCCTCACTTCCACTCCTTCCCCCCCACCTCATATTTCCAACGTCCTCACCCACAGTCCCTCCTCCCGTTTCCACCCCCTCCGTTTCTGCGGGCGTACGACTGAAGCCAGTTCAGTGATGCTGTCCTTCAACAGATGAACTTGACTTTGGTTCGAGTGAACTGACATTTTGTTGTTGTTTTTTATGCGTAGATCTGTGCTGTTGTTATTAGGGCTTAGTGTGTCTTGATCAAGCTGCTATGATGTAACTAAAGTATTGCTGTAGTTAAGTGTTTCAATTTGTGTGTCTGGACCAGGGTATTCAATATGTACAACAGTAAAGAATTGAGCTGATTTATCTATGTCTCTGTGTTTTGTGTTGTCGGGGTGTTAGTTAGTCTGGGAAGGTGCGGGGGGTTCATGGGCAACCCCTTATGGGTTGCGACACCCTCACATAGCACAGATCCTATACAGACCCTCACATAGCACAGATCCTATACAGACCCTCACATAACACTCCTATACAGACCCTCACATAGGACAGAAACTGCACTTCTCAAGGTCACTAACGATATTCTTTTGGCACTAGATCAAGGTCATGTTTCTGTTCTTACTTTGTTAGATCTCAGCACAGCGTTTGACACCATAGACCATACACTTTTGTTGCACATCCTTCATCACTACTATGGAGTTTCAGGATTAGCTCTTTCTTGGGTCAAAAGCTATCTTTCAAGTCGCATACAGTTAGTCATTATCAATAATCACTCATCACAACCAGCACCTGTTTTGTTCGGAGTTCCACAGGGTTCTGTGTTAGGTCCTTTACTCTTCATCATGTACACCAAACCTCATCGTACACTCATCCAACGTCACTTTGTTTCCAGTCAATCTTTCGCAGATGACACACAGCTTTATAGAACATGTCACCCTTCAGCATCAGAAATAGGTCAAACCACACAGACTTTACAGTCATGCGTCACAGATCTCAGATCATGGATGACAGATCACAAACTCAAACTAAATGATAACAAGACAGAAGTACTTCTCGTTCACTCAAAGCGCTCATTTTCTGACTTGCCTAAGCCTTCATCTATCCTGGTAGGGACCTCAGACATACCTTTCTCAGCATCAGCACGCAATTTAGGTTACATGCTCTCTGATGACATGACACTTGACACACACATCAACCACATTTGTAGGTCAGCATATGCACAGCACTCCGACAAATCAGCTCCATTCGTCAATATCTAACCACAGAAACCACAAAGACTTTGGTCTGTTCTTTTGTTCTATCTAGACTGGATTATGGAAATGCTCTTCTTGCTGGCTGCCCCAAACATTGTATTGACAAACTTCAAAAAGTTCAAAACTCTGCAGCACGACTCACTCTCAAAGCTAAGAAACGTCAACACATCACTCGCCTACTTGCTTCCCTTCATTGGCTCTCCATTCAAGCACGAATACAATACAAACTCTCAGTCTTTTGTCACAATTTCTTCACTAATTCTTGTCCGGTCTATCTTTCAGACCTACTTTCCGTCTAATGACAAGCGCACACTGTCCATTCCAAAGATTTGTACTCAAACTTATGGCGAACGTTCCTTTTCTTTTGTTGCACCTAAACAATGGAATTCACTGCCCTCACACCTCCGTTACACCCCAACACCTGTATTCAAGAGAGAACTCAAAACATATCTTTTCAAACTGTACTTTTCTCAATGAATTTTTTTTCCATCTGTATATGCTTGCTGTGATTTTTTTTTGCTGGATGTGCTTTTTGAGTTGGTGATACCTGGTTCCCTGGTGTTTATTTTGGACAGTGGTGAATGTGGCGTGCTTTGTTTTGCTGTGATTTGCACCTGTGGGATTTGAGACTGTGATGGCGCCTGTGTTAATTTACATGTGTGTGTGTGTGTGTGTGTGTGTGTGTGTGTGTGTGTGTGTACACATATATATGTATATATTTATTTCTTTACTTTTTTATTGTGACGCGCGGTGAGCCCCATCTGAGGTAGGAAGGAATTTGTGTTTAATGTCCCGTCACACATATCGGTGATTGAAGACATTTTGTAAAAGTATTTATGAATACATCTGAGTATTATCGGTTAGAAGGGGTGGGAGATGTGGATGAATGGAGGGTTTGGGGAAACTGGGCAAATGAGGGTAAAAATGTGGGTGAAATTTGAAAGAAAAACAAAACAAACAAACAAACAAACAAAAAACCCTCTAAATACAGTTACAGGAAATTACTTAAAGGACTTCGTAAAAGAGAAGTCGTTCATATTCAGGTTTAAAAAAAAAAAAAATTCTATACCAAACCCAAAAGGGTTTGGGGAAAAAAAGAAGAAAAAAAAGGGTTAACACACAAAGAACAAAGTAAATACTGATTTCGGCTTCGTGTTAATCGTGGCGTGTAATATTCTGGTAGAAGAGCACCGCTCCTAAAGAGGCCGCCGGTACAATGGCTGAAGTACAGCCACGAACACAGGTCGACGCACAAATGGACCTTGTAGCACTCTCCTACCGAATCCACCGCACAAAAAACTCCGATTTCACGTCACCAAAACACAGATGAATGGGGAAACGAATCTGATGATATTAAAAAGAAAACAATAACAGTTAAAAGATATTATTTTATGGCAGAGCTGTTTGTTCCTGCTGCTTGACGTTATCCATGGGCAGGTCACTCTCCCTCCCATCTGAGGTACTGCGCTATATAAGCCTACATTTTATTACCATATTATTATTAGTCAGGCACATTACCCATTACCTCCAGGCCACTGTTCTACCAGTGGGTGTCCGTTCGTCGTGTGCTGAGTTCCAAGTTCTTTTAGGAGCTAGAAACTCTCAGAAAAAATATGAAAATGTGGACT
>NC_134878.1:63011640-63014140 GCF_041734735.1 Babylonia areolata | reverse complement strand
AACAAAACAAAACAACCAAAATCAAACAAACAACAACAACAACAACAAAAACAAAACAAAAAAAACATCACAAAATCCCAGAAAGCCCAAAATCTTCCGCGAACTGGTCTGCCCAGCCAAGTGTGCAAAACGTCACCTGACGTCCAACTGACGTCTCCGCTGCTTCTCACACAACATGGCGGAAACCCCTCCCCACCGCCAGTTTCCGGCAAGTCGTGGCAGGAACTGCCGGAAACCGGTCTTTACGACTGGGACGATAATGGGCCAATCAGAACTCGTGCTTTCTCTCACTCTCTCTCACGTGAGTGTTGGACCCCAACATTGGCAGAGTGAGAGGAGAGGTGGGGAGGGGGGGGGGTCTGGGGTGGGGGATGGAAGGGGGAGATGGGAGAGTGGTCGGGAGGGTGAGGGTAAGGGGCAAGCGAGGAAGGAGAGGATTTCAGTACGGGGGGTGGGGGTGGGGTTCGGGGGGGGGGGGGGGGGGCGGGAGTGGGAGCAGTTGGTGGAAGCGGATGGCGAGTCAACTTTTTTTTTTTCGCAGTTTGTGTCTGTTAGTATCGGTCACAAGAAGGAATAAGAACTTCCTTTATACTCTCTCTCTCTTTCTCTGTGTGTGTGTGTGTGTGTGTGTGTGTGTGTGTGTGTGTGTGTGTATCCATATATATATATATATATATATATATATATGTTGTTTATGTGTTGTGTATGTGTGTGTGCCTTGGTATGTGTGCGTGTGTACGTGCGTACGTGCGAGTGTGTAAGCATGCTTGTGCGTGTGCCTACATGCACCAATGCGCGTGCGTGTGTTATGTACGTGTTTTTGTGTGTTTGCGTGCCTCTCCCCTAACCTCAACTAGCATTGCATTAGCGGTGTTGTAAGAGCACCTTTTAACAATCACCACAAATTTGAAAAAAAAAAAAAAAAAAGAATGAATGAAAGAAAAGGGGCCGGGGGGGGGCCAAGAAAGACACGGCAGACCCCCGCGCATTCCTCTGTCCAGCCGAGCGTTCAAAACGTCACCGGACACCCAAATGACGTCAGCGTTGCTTCACAAACAACAGGGGGGGAGAAAACCCCTCCCACTGGCAAGTTTCCGGCAAGAAGTGGTGGTGGTGGTGGTGGTGGTGCGAACTGCCGGATACCGGTCTGCACGGCTGGGGTTGATGAGAGAACGGGCCAATCAGAAGTCGTGTTGTTCTCACGTGAGAGAGTAAGTCTGCCCCCGTTCACAGTGGGGTTCCGTGTGGTGGGAGTGGTGGAAGGGGGCGGGGGGGGGGGGGGGGGGATACGGGGAGGTTGGGGGGGGAGGGGGGGCGGAGTGGACCTTTCAGACAGGTGCAACATCCGAGTGGTTAATACGTAGGGTCCCGGGTTCGAATCTCGGTATCTCGGTAACGGCGTCTTGTGGGGGAAAAGGTGGAGATTTTTCTGATGTCCTGGGTCAACATATGTGTAGACCTGCTAGTGCCTGAACCCCCTTAGTGTGTATATGCAAGCAGAAGATCAAATACGCACGTTAAAGATCCTGTAATCCATGCCAGCGTGCGGTTGGTTATGAAGCAAGAATTTACCCAGCAGTCACAACCCCGAAAGACGGAGTATGGCCGCCTAAATGGCGGGGTAAATAAACAAAACTGTCACACACGTAAAATGTTACATGTCTGTGTGAGTGTGTATGTATGCGTGCCTAAGATCTGTTTGAATGACACAGGAAACGAATTATGAGCGCACAATGTCAGCCGTCAATCGGCTCTACCAAGGTAGGCAGGCTTTTGTGCTAATGACCCCAAGTTGGTAAAGCGCTTAGAGCTTGGTCTCCGACCGAGGGAAGGCGATGTACAAATATCCATATCATATCATATCATATCATATCATATCAGAACTTGTATTCTCGTTTGCGGGAGGAAAGTGGCAGAATGGTTAAGAAGCTCATCCACCTATACAGAGTATGTGGTGGTCTGTGGTTCAAATCCCGCTTTCTCTCTCTCTCTCCCAAAGTTTGACTGGAAAATCAAACTGAGCGTCTGGTCACTGGGATGCGACAACAAACCCAGGTCCCGTGTGCAGCACGCACTGGACGCACTGAAAAAGAGCCCATGGCAACGGGGCGGCAAAATTCTCCAGAAGAAATCTACCATGTCCGGTACATAAGTATATGCATAATTTTTTTTTTCTTCTATTAGGCCAATTATTCTGGTGATAATAAATTTAATCTCATGTTAATATTGATATTGGTATTATTTTACAATATTATGTACTGTTTGTTTATTTGTTTTATTTCATTACTTACTGTTTATGAATGTTATTTGATACAAGTCATAATATGGTTCATCAGCCGTCATGATAAAATTGAAGTGCAACGTTGTGAGCACAGTATAAGCTTTAAGCTTGTTGATGCTCTTTTGTCATTCGTTGCATTGTAATCATGTGTATTGTTGAATAAATTAAAGATTATTTAAACCATATGCATATGCAGGCACTCCATGCCTGGCTAAGCGC
>NC_134878.1:63001640-63006640 GCF_041734735.1 Babylonia areolata | reverse complement strand
CATAAAAATAAGCGCGCACGAGAACACGCGAAGACTGATTCAATATCCCGAAACACGCCCCACCCCCACCCACCCCCACCCCACACACACACACACACCCACCCTCCCAGTGTCCCCTCCCCCCACACTCCAAATGAACTCAACCCCTGACCATTACCCCCCACACCCCCACGCCCCCCTCCCAATCTCAATCCCCATGCCACACCCACACACTCAACACCCCCACCCTCCAAACCCACACCCACACACACCCCACCACCACCCTCCAAACACACACCCACACACTCCCCACCCCCACCCATCCAAACACCCACCCACACACTCCCCACCCACACACTCCAAACACACACCCACACACTCCCACCTTCCACCCTCCAAACACCCACCCACACACTCCCCACCACCACCCATCCAAACACACACCCACACACTCCCAACCACCACCCATCCAAACACACACCCACACACTCCCCACTACCACCCTCCAAACACACACGTACACACTCCTCACTCTACCCCCCCCCCTCCCATCCCCTACCCCCATTTCCCCACCCACACACACAATTGCGCGTGTGCGTGCTTCCATACACGCAAGGACACACGCATGCATTCATGCTTTAACCAAAAAAAGCATCATAATTTCCTGACGATTTCGCCGAGAAGACCGTCGAACTGAACTCTTCTCGCGTGATGTCTGGACAGATATATACTTTACACTGAGACAGGATATTGTATTGTATTGTATAATACCTTTTTCTTTTTCTTTTTTAAATTCTTTTTTTTTTTCTTTTTTCTTTTTTGGCATACAGTACAACATGTGTAACATATGAGCAAGAATAGAAAAAAGTAGCACATATATAGTAAATATAATGAAGCTCATGTCATTGTTACAAATATTAAAGTTTGTGTTGTAACTGTATCGATTATCATTTTTGTTGTATTCATTGCGTTGTAATGATTTGTATTGTATTACATTGTATTGTATTGTATTGTTTTGTTTTGTCTTGTACTGCATTGCATTGTATTGTATTACATTGCATTGTATTGCATAGCGTTGTACTGATTTGTGTTGTATTGTGTTGTATTGCCTAATTGTTGTTTTTTTTGTGTATTGCATCGTATTGCATTGTACTGTTTTGTATTGTGTGGCTTTGTATTGTATTTCATTGTATTGTATTTCTTTGTATTGTATTGTATTCTGTTTCATTGCTTTGTATTGTATTGTATGGCATCGTATTGCATTGTATTGTATTGCTTTGTATTGCTTTGTATTGTATCATTTTGTATAGTTTTGCATTGTATTGCATTGCAGTACACTGTATTGCATTGCTTTGCATTGTTTTTTGGTACTGCATTGTGTTGTGTTGCATTGTGTCACGGTTTGTTTTGTTGGGGGTGACGGGCGCAATAGCCGAGTGGTTAAAGCGTTGGACCGTCAATCTGAGGGTCCCGGGTTCGAATCACGGTGACGGCGCCTGGTGGGTAAAGGGTGGAGATTTTCCCGATCTCTCAGGTCAACATATGTGCAGACCTGCTTAGTGCCTGAACCCCCTTTCGTGTGTATATGCAAGCAGAAGATCAAATACGCACGTTAAAGATCCTGTAATCCATGTCAGCGTTCGGTGGGCTATGGAAACAACAACATACCCAGCATGCACCCCCCCGAAAACGGAGTATGGCTGCCTACATGGCGGGGTCAAAACGGTCATACACGTAAAAGCCCACTCGTGTGCATACGAGTGAACGCAGAAGAAGAAGAAGTTTTGTTGGGTTTTTTTTTGTCAGTACAGATTTCTCTAGGCGATCACCCAACCCCCCAACCCCCACCCCATTCCCCCTCCATCCCCCCAACCCCCAACCCCAACACCCTCCATGCCCCTCAGAGAGCTCGTTGCCACAGCGCAGCGCCACCAATATTTTCTTCTTTATTTTTTTCTTTTCTTTTTTTTCTGTCTGCAAGTGAATTTGCTTTTCCATCACAGTCATTTTTTTTTCTCATAGAATTTCCCCAGGGACAACCCTTCTTGTTGATCGTGGCTTCAGTTTCCAAGTCCATGCTGCACACGGGACCTCGGTTAATCGCAAATTAACATCCTGTGCGCGAATCGAATATATCGAATCAAATCAAATCATGGTGCTTAGAGCCTACCGAAACACATAGAACCAGGAGGAATTGAGGGGTGAATAATTATATAAAGGACTAGCACCCAGACCACCACTCAAGGTCTTGTGTATGGGGGTTTGGGGGGTGTGGGGGGGGGGGAGAGAGCGTTAAAAAAAACTGGTTCGTTTGTGGGACTCGAACCAGTGTACATTCACACCACAAGGCCAACGCTGCTCCACGGACCAGGAGGTAGGGAGGTGGGGGCCGGGGGGGGCAGGGCAGCACCCACCCACACTCACCCATACCCACCCACTTCCAGTAATCCGACCCTGGAGATAACTATGGAACCGTTCTGGCACTGTGACTTCCTAGCCCCGGGTACCAACAGATTGTCAATCTTCCAGACCTCAGCGGAGAGAGGAGAGGAGAGGGAGGGAGGGAGGGAGGGAGGAGGGTGGGAAATGAAGAGCTTTTATCTCCTTCGTCTCCTACGGCCATCCGCCCGACCACCTCCGACAAAGGCTGCGGCCGCACCCGGAAAGTCTTCGAGAGGGGTCGTCGGTCTTGGTGGTTCTCTGGCACTCCTCCACATCAGAGCACATCATCAAGCCGGGTCTGGGTGAGCCAGGTTGGAAACGTAAGCAAACCCTCGACCCCTAAACAGTCTGACGCTTGATTGGTCCGACCTACAGGAGAGATGACGAGCGAGGCGTAGGAAGGAAGGAAGGAAGGCATAGAAAGGCGAAGACATTTTCCTGATCACAAGCAAGAGCTTTGCAGCACTTGTCGTAATTTCATTTTCAAGGATTTGTCAAAGACTGTTCCTGATAAGCTACACCACATCAAAAGCAAGTTAGTGCAAACTACGTATTGAGTGACTCTGACATCAGTATCGTCCTGTTGATTCAACCACAGAGACTAGCAACTAGTAGAAAGCCTTGCTACATGATAGCCCAGAGAAGTGGATCACATCGTGCAGTTTCAGGTCCTCGAGGAGGCGTCACTGAGTTCGGACAATTCCATATGCGCCACACTACATCTGCTAGGGAGATGCTGGACCTGCACCACATCCCAACGCGCTTCGTCAGGCTTTGAGTGCATGCATGGATATTTGTGTACCTATCAAAGTGGAATTTCTTCAACATAATTTTGCCAGAGGACAACACTCTCGTTGCCACTGGTTCTTCAATGTGTGGGAGGAAGGTGGCAGAATGGTTAAGACGCTCAGCTGCCAATACACAGAGTCCGTGAGGGTGTGGGTTCGAATCCCGCTCTCGCCCTTTCTCCTAAGTTTGACTGGAAAATCAAACTGAGCGTCCAGTCTTTCGGATGAGACGATAAACCGAGGTCCCGTGTGCAGCACGCACTTGGCGCACTGAAAAAGAACCCATGGCAACGAGAGTGTTGTCCTCTGGCGAAATTACGTAAAATGAAATCCACTTTCATAGGTACACAAATATGTAAGCATGCACTCAAGGCCTGACTAAGCGCGTTGGGTTATGCTGCTGGTCAGGCATCTGCTCAACAGATGTGGTGTAGCGTGTATGGATTTGTCCGAACGCAGTGACGCCTCCTTGAGAAAGTGAAACTGAAAGTGAAACTCTTCAATGTGCCGACTCCTAACACACTTTTCTTTTTTAGAGTATACATGTATGATTCTTTGCTACACATGACAGTCAGTCGTGTCCGACTATGACCATCAGAACAGCTAAGGAGGTAACTGCTGTCCCGACCATCCGGGCTAGATTTGATCATAGTGGAGAGTGTCTTGTCCAAGTTATACAGCCTTACTCTCGGCCAAGAGGGTTTGGGGACAGTCGGCGTTGGGGTGGTCCCCCAAAAGGCAAAATAGCCCTAAAGACTGCAGCACCAAGAGCCAGCACAATCTTGTCTACTAGTCTAAGAGTCATAGTACTCCATAAAAGACTAAGCTGTAAATGAAATCCCCATTGCAGTGCAGAAACCATTGATCACACAAACTCTCTGCTGTTGACTCAACAGAAAAAAAAAAACAACTGATGTCAATCTTTGATACAGGCCGAGCGTTGAGACACTATCATCATAACTCATGTTCAATTACAAAGTTTAAAAAAAAAAATCGTCCTCAAATCTTAAAACAGTTATCTTTCTGTTCCTCTAAATTCATTACCTCAACACCCCCCCCCCCCCCAACCCCATTCCCCCTACAGTTTCCATATTGCTTGCAACACACGTGCGTTTTTATGTCAATTTTCTTAGGAAAATGCAAAAACAAAAATGGAATTGAATCAAATCATCACACACAAGCAAGCAAAGGAAGGAGAGATGAAACAAAAGTGGGAGAGAATGACAGATATATACACACGAAACAAAAAACCCGAGACAAACACTAGAGCACTAAAAAAAAAAAAAAAAAGAAATCCCAGACAAATGTAAGCAATAGTATGGACACCAATGACCACAAAAAGAAGTGTCCCTTCATGGGTGATCAGACAGAAAGTGTGTGTGTGTGTGTGTGTGTGTGTGTGTGTGTGTGTGTGTGTGTGTGTGTGTGTGTGTGTGTGTGTGTGTGTGTGTGTGTGTGTGTGTGTGTGTGTGTGTGTGTGTGTGTGTCCAACTCCCATTTTTATTTTCGACCACTAAAGAAAGTCCCACCGTCAGTGTAGCAAAAGAAAACAAAAACAAAACAAAAACAAAAAAACAAGTGCTCCGTGGACTTTCATGCAACTATGGAATAATGATAATAATAATAACAATAAATTAGGATGATGAAGATAATAACTGACTTTCATGCAACTATGGAATAATAATAACAATAATGATAATAATAAATGATGATGATGATGATAATAATAATAATAAATGATGATGATGATGATGATAATAATGATAATAATAATAAGAAGAAGAAGAAGAA
>NC_134878.1:62884140-62999140 GCF_041734735.1 Babylonia areolata | reverse complement strand
GATAGAAGCAATACAGAGACACAGAGCTACAGAGAGACAGAGAGACAGACAGACACAAGAACAGAGAGAAGCAGAGACAGAGACCAACAGAGCTAGATGCAGACAGACAGACAGACCATGACACAGAGACAGAGAGAGGCAGAGTACAGAGACCATAGCTAGATGAGAGACATAGAGACAATATAACACAGAGGAGCAAGACAGAGACACAGATGCTAGAGAGAGACAGAGCTGAGCCATTTGGATTTTCTCTCTCCCAGAGAGACAGAGACAAACAGAGAGACACAGAGAGACACACAAGAGAGAGACAGAGACAGAGAGAAGGACACACACACACACACACACACACACACACCACACACAGTGGCAGAGACAGAGACACACAGAGAGCTGATTGGATGCCTGATATGTCTCCAGTTGTGTCCCCTGTGGACTCTGATATCCCAGCTCTGGCAAGCGATTCAAAGAAACCAATCACTTTTTTGAAGGGGTGTGGGGGTTGTGGAGAGGAGGGGCAATATTTGTATTTTGCATTTGTATTTGTACTGCTTTTTATCACAACAGATTTCTCTGTGTGAAATTCGGGCTGCTCTCCCCAGGGAGAGCGCGTCGCTACACTACAGCGCCACCCATTTTTTTGTTATTTTTTTGTTTTGTTTTGTTTTTTCCTACGTACAATTTCATTTGTTTTTCCAATCGAAGTGGATTTTCTACAGAATTTTGCCAGGAACAACCCTTTTGTTGCCGTGGGTTCTTTTGCGTGTGCTATGTGCATGCTGCACACGGAACCTCAGTTTATCGTCTCATCCGAATGACTAGCGTCCAGACCACCACTTAAGGTCTAGTGGAGGGGGGAGAAAATATTGGCGGCTGAGCCGTGATTCGAACCAGCGCGCTCAGATTCTCTCGCTTTTTAGGCGGACGCGTTACCTCCAGGCCATCACTCCACTTTTGGAGCAGAACCATAAAAAATAAGTATTTCGGTTGGAGGCTGGCGGAGAGGACTACCATAGCAAAAAACGGAAAGAAAATGTGAACTGTTTATCAAGACACAAATAATAATCTGTTACGAAATTGATCAATTAGGACATGCTATTTTTTTTGTGTGTGAAACAGTTTCAGTTTCACTTTCTCAAGGAGGCGTCACTGCGTTCGGACAAATCCATACACGCTACACCACATCTGTTGAGCAGATGCCTGACCAGCAGCATAACCCAACGCGCTTAGTCAGGCCTTGAGTGCATGCTTACATATTTGTGTACCTATGAAAGGGGATTTCATTTTACGTAATTTCGCCAGAGGACAACACTCTCGTTGCCATGGGTTCTTTTTCAGTGCGCCAAGTGCGTGCTGCACACGGGACCTCGGTTTATCGTCTCATCCGAAAGACTAGACGCTCAGTTTGATTTTCCAGTCAAACTTAGGAGAAAGGGCGAGAGCGGGATTCGAACCCACACCCTCACGGACTCTCTGTATTGGCAGCTGAGCGTCTTAACCATTCTGCCACCTTCCTGTGAAACAGAAGGCGTCTACCCGCAAAGATTGGAAAGAGAAATTGTTGGAAACAAAAAATCTTTTCTTTTTTTTTTCAAATATCTTAACACTGCAGTCTGCAAAAGTATGACAATGTATTTCGAAATGAAATTCATGTCAAACTCACACACACATGCGCAAACACACACACACACACACACACACACACACACACACACACAGAAGTCACACCACCAAGTCAAAACTTTTATGGAAACTCT
Organism: Babylonia areolata; assembly: GCF_041734735.1. Taxonomy (NCBI): domain Eukaryota; kingdom Metazoa; phylum Mollusca; class Gastropoda; order Neogastropoda; family Buccinidae; genus Babylonia; species Babylonia areolata. Next base: position 62,997,386 of record NC_134878.1, on the reverse strand, counting down.
TTCGTGACAACAAGAGGATGGAGAGAAAGAGAAAGAGAGGGGAAGGGGGCAGGGGGGCTGGGGGGGGGCGGCAACGAAAAATCACAGCGCCGACAACTCGGCTTAAACCGGACACAGAGTGGTCGGATAAACACGTCTGTAGGATTTTCATGCCAAACGCGGGGGAAAAAAAGGCTCAAGGCTCAAGGCTCAATGCCTGGGAACGGTTTTTACCTTCCAGCACGCAATGCACGCGCTCCCTACGCCCACGTGCACGCACATGCGTGGCGCTTTAATCTGAGAAAAGACACAGGTGAAAAGATCGTCGAGGTTTCGTAACAGTGCTCCCAAAACAATGTTCTCTCACTCTCTCTCTTTTCGAAATATCAACATATCCTTCATGTTTTTGGGATCCATAGTTTCTCACGTCTTTTATCTACATGTGTTCATGAGTTTGTTTGTTGTTGTTGTTGTTGTTTTGTGTTTTGTTTTGTTTTGTTTGTTTCATAGGTACATGGAACCTGCCCAAACTCCATATAATTCTACTTACTGTTTTCGGGGGGGGGGGGTGGGGGGTATATAGTACCGTTGAATTTGAAATCTTTTGTCTCTTCCATCAGTATTTCTTTTCGATAGAACTTTGTCTGTTGATAGGGGAAAATAGTCGAATAGGAACACTATGGAAAAGGTTACATGTTCTAACGTTGATTTGTATAGTTATGGTTGTTTGCGTTATCATTCAATTGACAAGAAAATTTGACTTGTTGATTTGTATTTGTTGGTTTGCTAGAGTTTGCTTTCTTTTTCGCTTTTTTTTTTGTGCTTTTTTTGCTTTTTTTTTTTTTTTTTTTTTTTCCTTGCCTTGTCTTGCCATGCCATGCCATGCCATGCCATGCCATGCCTTGCCGTGCCGTGCCGTGCCGTGCCGTGCTATGCCTCGCCTCGCCTTGCCTTGCCTTGCCTTGCCTTGCATGCGTAAAAGTGAAAAACGGTTTTCATGATGTGGCCTGTCTTCATAGCCTTGGGTCTCTACAAACGGTTTTCAGGATGCGGCCTGTCTTCATAGCCTTGGGTCTCTACAAACGGTTTTCAGGATGCGGCCTGTCTTCGTAACGGTTTTCATGATGTGGCCTGTCTTCATAGCCTTGGGTCTCTACAAACGGTTTTCAGGATGCGGCCTGTCTTCATAGCCTTGGGTCTCTACAAACGGTTTTCATGACGGCCTGTCTTCATAGCCTTGGGTCTCTACAAACGGTTTTCATGACGGCCTGTCTTCATAGCCTTGGGTCTCTACAAACGGTTTTCATGACGACCTGTCTTCATAGCCTTGGGTCTCTACAAACGGTTTTCAGGATGCGGCCTGTCTTGGGGGAAGTCAGAACTGGCGGAGTCCGTTGATCTATCCCTCTCCGGATTGGATTTTCCTGTTGGGTTTACTTCCAAATATGCGGCAGATGGTACTGGGTCACATGGTTTACCAGTGGCAGAGGAGAACCTCTGACGTTTGCTTGTTTTTTTGTTTTTGTTTTTGTTTTGTTTTTTGATAAATTCTTCTCCTTCTTCTTCTTCAGTCCGGTCAGGAAGGCGAAATCCACGGTCAGCCGCAGGGACCCCGCCGGTCCCCACAGTTTCTCCTGGAGCTCCACCGGGCTGGGCCATGCCTGGCGTCTCAGAGCGTCGAAGGTGGGGCAGGACTGCAGGATATGGGAGGGGTCTGTGGGCCTGTGCCACAAGGGCTCTGGTCAGTATGTGATATCTTCAGACGGTAGAGATGGGAGAGGAGTTGACAGTGTCCCGTTCGCAGTCTGAAGATTGTGATCTGTGCCGCTCTGTCCAGCTCATGGATGCCGTCTTTTTCGTCTTCCGGTCCGATGTCCAGACGCTGACGCCATTTTCAATAAATAACCGGACATAAGCGCGTGTTGTGTGTGTGTGTGTGTGTGTACGCGCTCGTGTGTATGTGTGTCTGGGGGCAGGGAGGGTGGGGGGGGGGGGGGGGCGGGGGGATGTTTGCTTGTGTGGTTGCTGTCTGACTTACATGTTCTGGTAATGCGCTTTGAGATGTTTCAAAGCGCTGCCACCCCCAACATCCGAAAAAAATGCATGATCATCATTACACCCCACACAATAAAGTATATCCAGTCAAATGGGCTGCCTGCAAGCAATCAACTCAGAATCGCTGCAAGAATATTAGATTCCATCACATCGCTACCTATGCAAGCTACAACAACAACAACAAAACAAAGCAACCCGTTCAAATGTACATAATCACTGTATATCAAATCGTTATTTCATGATCACAAAACAAAAACAAACAAACAAACAAACAAAAGTTGCTCTTTTCAAAGGTGCTCTTTGGCGTGTTAGTGTTTTTGTCATGCGGAAGAAACCCTTTAATTTCTAACCTGTATCGGAGACGTTCAGCTATTTGAAAGATTCGGGAAAATTAAAACAAAAATAAATGAAGCCAAAATAGTTTGACAAGGGATACGCACAAGCAGAATGAAAACAGCAAAACAAATCGCATTATTAAGAGATGTAAATCTAAGTGACTCACGGAGGCGGCTGCAATTTCTGTCATGTGGAAAAGGATATGATATGTTCTGGTCTGAATCAATTTAGGGAGCTATCTTCTCTGTGTGTGTGTGTGTGTGCGTGCGTGCGTGCGTGCGTGGGTGTGGACGGGGGGTTACCAAAGATACGTGAACATTTATTTTTTCCTTTTTTTTTTCCATTGCGAAATATTTTCACTGAATGGTATAACATCTGCAATTGGCGATAACGGGAAATGTAATGGGTGGCATGGATCAGATTTTGTTAGTGTTGTTGCGAAACATTTCTGTTCTACAAGTACCGATTGCTTTTGATATATATATTTTTTTTAATGACAATACTGATATAAGAGCTGAGCTATGAATACATATTTTCAATGAAAACCAAAAAATGCACTGCTTGAAGACGACATGAACATAGAATGTAAAACAAAGCAGTAGTGGTAGTAGTAGTAGTAGTAGTAGTAGTAGTAGTAGTAGTATCATAATACAATCGTGAGTAGTATTAGTATAAGTATGGCGACTTAAAGAGGGATCAATTCTATGTTTATAAGAGCGACAAGATCCGATCTAACTCTTTCATCCTCAAAAAGATTTCAAGAACTGTTTCTTGCAAATAAATTTCACAGTGTGCTCTTATTTGCAGTAGATGAGTAGACAGTAGACCGTTTCGGATATCGTGGTTTCACATTTGCATTTGTTTTGTATATCTGCTTAAAAGTGAACTTGGTGAAGCCATAAAACGAAAGCAGACATGACCTCAAGAAACAGAAAGAATGACAAATATCTCACAACACCGGCAGAACAAGTCCCGGATATGTATTAGGCTATATAGTTTGTTCTCTTACAATGAAGAGTGTCGTCTTTTTATCTCTAGAAGGGTCGCATTTCCGGTTAAAGAAGCTACAAGACATAGCTACAAGCTACAAGGCATAGCCCGACAGGGGCTGATGAAACATACAGACTCCCCATATCGTAATGAAAATATCCCCGAAAACTGAGTATGGCTGCCTACCTGGCGTGGTAAAAACGGCCATACACGTAAGGGCCAACTCGTGTAGATACAAGTGAAAGTGGGAGTTGCAGCCCACGAACGAAGAAGAAGGGTAAGGGAAACGTCTGCAAGTTCCTGAGTACCCCAGCAAAGAGCATGGGAACATTGACATTGTTGATTAACGTTTCACAAGGAATCTTTGCCGTTGAGTACCCCAGCACAGAGCATGAGAAACATTGACATTGTTGATTAACGTTTCACAAGGAATCTTTGCCGTTAAGTACCCCAGCAAAGAGCATGGGAAACATTGACATTGTTGATTAACGTTTCACAAGGAATCTTTGCCGTTGAGTACCCCAGCAAAGAGCATGGGAAACATTGACATTGTTGATTAACGTTTCACAAGGAATCTTTGCCGTTAAGTACCCCATCACAGAGCATGGGAAACATTGACATTGTTGATTAACGTTTCACAAGGAATCTTTGCCGTTGAGTACCCCAGCAAAGAGCATGGGAAACATTGACATTGTTGATTAACGTTTCACAAGGAATCTTTGCCGTTGAGTACCCCAGCACAGAGCATGAGAAACATTGACATTGTTGATTAACGTTTCACAAGGAATCTTTGCCGTTAAGTACCCCAGCAAAGAGCATGGGAAACATTGACATTGTTGATTAACGTTTCACAATGAATCTTTGCCGTTGAGTACCCCAGCACAGAGCATGAGAAACATTGACATTGTTGATTAACGTTTCACAAGGAATCTTTGCCGTTGAGTACCCCAGCAAAGAGCATGGGAAACATTGACATTGTTGATTAACATTGACATTGTTGGTTAACGTTTCACAAGGAATCTTTGCCGTTAAGTACCCCAGCAAAGAGCATGGGAAACATTGACATTGTTGATTAACGTTTCACAAGGAATCTTTGCCGTTAAGTACCCCAGCAAAGAGCATGGGAAACATTGACATTGTTGATTAACATTGACATTGTTGATTAACGTTTCACAAGGAATCTTTGCCATTGAGTACCCCAGCAAAGAGCATGGGAAACATTGACATTGTTGATTAACGTTTCACAAGGAATCTTTGCCGTTGAGTACCCCAGCAAAGAGCATGGGAAACATTGACATTGTTGATTAACGTTTCACAAGGAATCTTTGCCGTCTAAGGAGTTCCGCCGAAATCGAAGAATCTGTCAGCAGTAAAGGATTACAGGTGTTCGTTTTAGAACCTGAGAAAGCATTTTGATTCAAACTAGACCGTTTTTGTTTTGGGTTGTTTTTTTGTTTTTTGTTTTGTTGTTGTTGTTGTTGTTTGTGTGTTTGTTTGTTTGTTTTTGGTTGTTTTTTTGTTGTTGTTGTTTTTTTTTTGTTGTTGTTGTTGTTTGTTTTGTTTTTGTTGTTGTTGTAGTTGTTTTCTCAAGGCCTGACTAAGCGCGTTGGGTTACGCTGCTGGTCAGGCATCTGCTTGGCAGATGTGGTGTAGCGTATATGGATTTGTCCGAACGCAGTGACGCCTCCTTGAACTACTGAAACCGAAACTGTTGTTGTTTTGCAACAGAGAAGGAAGAACAAAATCAGAAAAAGGCGGTAGGACAACAGAAGGAACTGCAGTGCTTGATTATGAAGGCTGGTAGATGGTGCTTCAAACTGCAGAGCAAAAAGGGAAGAAAAAGCTCTTGAGAATACGGTGCTTTTACATTTTCGCGTGGTAAATATCACCACAGCTGTTGCATTCAGTACCTGACAGTCTGCTGGAAAAGTACTGAAATGAATAATCTGAACCAGACCAGGATGAGTTAGAGGAGTCACACAGGTTTGCTTTCGAACGTATGCAAGGTAATTGATTTTTTTTTTAATCATCAGTAAACTATTGATCATGAAACACTTGGAGTTAAGCAAGTTACACGTAAGTAGTTTGGACAGAAAAAGCATCCTGATTCCAGCCACAGAGTACATAGGCTGAAAATAAAATTGGAAAAAAAAGTTGTTGAAGTTGTGCTGCAGAAACTGTCATTTTGTTCTCTCAAAACCAAAGAGGAAATTTTGAGTCGTACCTCGTTGTACAGTTCCGAAATCTTTTTCTCCTTCTTCTTCGTTCGTGGGCTACAACTCCCACGTTCACTCGTACGCACACGATTAGGATTTTACGTGTATGACCGTTTTACCCCGCCATGTAGGCAGCCATACTCCGTTTTTGGGGGTTAGCATGCTGGGTATGTTCTTGTTTCCATAAACAACTGAACGCTGACATAGATTACAGGATCTTTAACGTGCGTATTTGATCTTCTGCTTGCGTAGACACAAGAAGGGGGTTCAGGCACTAGCAGGTCTGCACATATGTTGATCTGGGAGATCGGAAAAAAGCAACTCCACCCTTTACCCACCCATCAGGCGTTGTTACCGAGATTTGAACCCGGGACCCTCACATTGAAAGTTCAATGCTTTAACCACTCAGCTATTGCGCCCGTCGTACAGTTCCGAAATGAATTCTCAGCCGACTGGGTAGTGAATAAAACAATGAAGGAAATCATCAGCAGTCGGGGGCGTCGGGGTGAGGGCCGGAGGAAGCGGTTGTGGGGCAAGGAGGCTCTTGGATTTTTCAAAAGCCCTGTGATCATCTTTCTTTTCTTTTTTTAAGTACAAAGTTTCAGCCTGTTTATCACCCTCCTAGTTACTCTGCGACATTACAACCTACGCGATTTGAGTGATATAAACACGTGTCATGCATGATATTCCCAACGACTTGTCGGTAAGTCGCGATCATTCATCATCACCGAAATTTAACTCACTCAGTACGGCCAGTCCTCTCTTCTCCTCTACACAGACCCCTCAGGATGTCCAGTGGGTGTCTGAATGACCCAACCTTTAGCTTCCGTCGTCAGAATTGTGGTATTCTTTGTCAACATTCACGTCTTCAGTATAAGAGCCTTCCGCTTGCAATATTTTGATGATGGTAATTGGGGTGAAACGCTGTTAACGTCGTCTCTTTCGCCGTTCGTATGGAAAGAGTTAACAAAACAAAATGTTCCAAATTCGTGGACACACACACACACACACACACAAAAAGAAAAAAAACATACTGATAGCACAGCAACGAAGCTTCACTGTCCACTTTAGGAAAGAGATCATTTGTATTTGTATTTGTATTTCTTTTTATCACAACAGATTTCTCTGTGTGAAATTCGGGCTGCTCTCCCCAGGGAGAGCGCGTCGCTATACTACAGCGCCACCCATTTTTTTGGTATAATTTCCTGCGTGCAGTTTTATTTGTTTTTCCTATCGAAGTGGATTTCTCTACAGAATTTTGCCAGGAACAACCCCTTTGTTTCCGTGGGTTCTTTTACGTGCGCTAAGTGCATGGTTGCAAACGGGACCTCGGTTTATAGTCTGATCCGAATGACTAGCTTCCAGACCACCACTCAAGGTCAATGGAGAGGGGGAGAAAATATCGGCGGCTGAGCTGTGGTTCGAACCAACGCGCTCAGATTCTCTCGCTTCCAAGGCGGACGCGTTACCTCTAGGCCATTACTCCACTTGGCCATCACTCCACGAAACCTCACGGTCCAAAGTAAGGTATGACTTCCTTTCCCAGTCTTCCTGTACATGAACTCAGTGCAGTTCACAACGAACAACCACCAAAAAAATGAGAAGAGGGTATTAGAAGGAGAGGTAGGGAGCGGGGGGGGTGGGGGTGGATACGAGCGGGAAACCGCGAGCCACTTCAACGGAACTTCCATTTGCCGCTTGTATTGACTGGAATCCTTGCAGCCACGTGGCGGCACTTGATGCTGAGCGGTCATCACCGGCAGCTTGTTGCAGACTTTAACTTGGGGACGACGGACGGAGCTTGGATGTTCATTTTGATGCTGGAGTTGAACCTTGTTCCCCCCACCCCCACCATCCCCCACCGGGTCGAGTTTGCTGCACAAGATGGAGTCATCCCCCCACCCCCACACTGTGATTTTTACCCCCAGAAGTAAATTGTCGATCCCCCCCACCCCCACACTGTGATTTTTACCCCCAGAAGTAAATTGTCGATCCCCCCCACCCCCACACCGTGATTTTTACCCCCAGAAGTAAATTGTCGATCCCCCCCACCCCCACACTGTGATTTTTACCCCCAGAAGTAAATTGTCGAGCACTTTGGGATATTCTCCCTCGTCCCCGATGTCCGGAAATAAATATTCTTGCCCCAATATGTTTTTCTGTCCTCCATGACATTTTCTTTTTAACTTGCTGGCTGAAAATGGTCTACCCCCGCCCGCGAATATGTTTCAGCATCATTAGAGTGTCCTAGGACTAGTCCTCACAGTTCAGTTTCAGTCTGTTCCTCAAGGAGGCGTCACTGCATTCGGACAAATCCATATACATACGCTACACAACATCTGCTAAGCAGATGCCCAGCAGCAGCATAACTCAACGAGCTTAGTCAGGCTTTGAGAGCATGCATACATATTTGTGTACCTTCATCGTAGATTTCATCCACAGAATTTTGCCAGGGGACAACACTCTTGTTGAGCACTGAAAGACCAATATCGATTAAACGTTTTTTGTTGGGTTTTTTTTCTTTTCTTTTCTTTTTTTTATTGCTGTCCTTCAACCAGCTGTGTGCTACCAGAGTAGCACCAAGAAGGCCAACATGGAGAGGCTGGAGAAGGTCGTCAGCAGGGCGGCCTCCATCATCGGTGAGGCTCTGACGACCCTGGACATGCTGTTCCAGGCCGCTGCTCTCAGACACTAGCCACCCATCCCACCCCACCAGGTGCTGACTGCTTTGCGAGTCCAGGAAGGAGGCTTCTGAGCGGCTGATGTGTGTCAGGGCCAGGACCAACCGCATGAGGAACTCCCTCCTCACAGCAGACGAGCAGCTCCACAGCGAATCCATTGAGCGACACCTTCCGCTGCTTCTAACCACCTTTCCCGGACCGAAGTCAGGTACTCACCCATACCCGGGTGGAGAGGAAATTCGGAAGAAAAGTGCCTCTTCCCCAAGGACACAGCGCCAATCCGAAACAGGGCCTCCCTCTTCCCCAAGGACACAGCGCCTTGCCGAAACAGGGCCTCCCTCTTCCCTAAGGACACAGGACCTCTCTCTTCTCCAAGGACACAGGACCTCTCTCTTCCCCAAGGACACAGGACCTCTCTCTTCCCCAAGGTCACACCACCATGCCGAAACAGGACCTCCCTCTTCCCCAAGGACACAGGACCTCTCTCTTCCCCAAGGACACAGGACCTCTCTCTTCCCCAAGGACACAGGGCCTCTCTCTTCCCCAAGGACACACCACCATGCCGAAACAGGGCCTCCCTCTTCCCCAAGGACACAGCGCCATGCCGAAACAGGGCCTCCCTCTTCCCCAAGGACACAGCGAATGCCGAAACAGGGCCTCTCTCTTCCCCAAGGACACACCACCATGCCGAAACAGGGCCTGGAAACCCTGATCTCTGATGAATGAACACTGGATCACAAGTCCAACCCCGAATCCATTCTGCCACGGCGCCCCCCATAGCATGATATACTGCCTGAGGGGCAGTATGTGTGTGGGGGGGTGTTGGTTCTACCTTCTAACACCGGTATGGGGAGAAGAGGGGAGGTGTGGGGCTATGGGGGGTTTGGTGGTGCCGGGATGGCCCCGAAGGCGGTGGGGGTGGGGGTGTCTGTGTCTGGGTACAGTGATCCTGATAGAACATGGAGATTGGATTGGAGAGTGGGGTGGTGTGAACGAGAAGAAATAACTTCTGAGATCCTGGAGAGAGAGAGAGAGAGAGAGAGAGAGAGAGAGAGAGAGTTGTCTGTGTGGGCGAGTTAAGTCAAGTTTCAGTTTCTCAAGGAGGCGTCACTGCGTTCGGACAAATCCATATACGCTACGCCACAGCAGCACAAGCCATCGCGCTACTGACGTCAGTACTTCCTTTGTCGCGGAGCCAGACTGAGTGACGTCGCCTCCTCCAGAGTGGAGACCGCCACCACGTTCCTCCAACGACAGTTCCCCCCCCCACCCCACCCCCCAAACCCCCATATCCCCTTCATGACTCTGCCGACACCGATGACCTTGACAGGACTCGCACCCAGCATGGAAGTGGAGGGGGGTCGAAACTGAGCTCACCAGTAAAGCTGGGCATGGAAGGCCACAAAATCTGGGATAACCTATCATGATCATGAATGAGGAGGAGGAGGAGGAGGAGGATGCTATGGAGGTCTATCTTAGGTTTGGGACTACCTAACATGGCTGTACTTAAAATCCCTTGAGTGCCATAGAACGTATCACGTATGTGTATAGTGACGTCACTGATGAGTCATCAGAAAAAAAAAGGAAAAAAAAAACTTTGGAAGGCTGAAAATTCACACAATTTATCTAGGGGTGGTATATATCTTCAGACAGTTTTCTCAGTTTTATGCTTATTGTTTGGGATAATGTTTCATGACTTGAAACCCCACTTTCTATGGGTTTTCCCCTGGCACTCAAGGGGTTTTAACTCTCTCCATACGAACGGCGAAAGAGACGACGTTAACAGCGTTTCATCCCAATTACCATCATCAAAATATTGCAAGCGGAACGCTCTTATACTGAAGAGGTGAATGTTGACAAAGAATACCACAATTCTGACGACGGAAGCTAAAGGTTGGGTCATTCAGACACCCACTGCACATCCGAGGGGTCTGTGTAGAGGAGAAGAGAGGACTGGCCGTACTGAGTGAGTTAACGCTTCTTTTCACAGTGATATCCCGGCGTTAACCAGGCCCGAGAGATACAAACAAAACGGTCAGAAAATCTGAACAACACATTCAAAGAATGAGAAATCAAATGTGCTGAAGTCTGATAGAATACAAATATTCCAATATAACCTTTGGCATGTGACAGATATAATCATGTAGCAAAAACACAAAATAGAGTCATGACAAAGCAAGGCCGATAAAACATCACCTTTCGGATATCTAATGCACACGCGCTCGCGCGCGCACACACACAAACTCTCTCTCTCTCTCTCTCTCTCTCTCTCTCTCTCTGTATGTACTCATGTCGTTCATCATTATTTTTCCTTTTTTGGTGGGGAGAAGAGTGGGGGGGGGGTGGACATAAATGAAATTTATTCATGTAATGTTATGTTTTTGTATTGAGTGGTTGTTACATCTTGTTATGCTTTTGTATTGAGTGGTTGTTACATCTTGTTATGCTTTTGTATTGAGTGGTTGTTACATCTTGTTATGCTTTTGTATTGAGTGGATGTTACATCTTGTTATGCTTTTGTATTGAGTGGATGTTACATCTTGTTATGCTTTTGTATTGAGTGGTTGTTACATCTTGTTATGCTTTTGTATTGAGCGTTTGTTACATCTTGTTATGCTTTTGTATTGAGTGTTTGTTACATCTTGTTATGCTTTTGTATTGAGTGGTTGTTACATCTTGTTATGCTTTTGTATTGAGTGGTTGTTACATCTTGTTATGCTTTTGTATTGAGTGTTTGTTACATCTTCCCTTTTCATGAGGGCATGATGAAAACAAGCCGTTTGCGTTTATTCCTTTTTTTTTTCTTCATTAAAAAGGGTTCGTTTGTTCGTTCGATCGTTCGTTCTCTCTCTGTCTCTGTCTGTCTGTCTGTCTGTCTCTCTCTCTCTCTCTCTCTCTCTCTTCGCCTTACTTTCTATACACTTGCACAAACCAACACAGACGCACGCAGGCAAGCGTGCACACACAGCCCACACACATCTAAATAGGGTAAAAGTCTTTTCTTCCGAAAACTGCACTGACACGGGAACAGAACTGTTTTTGGCTCTTAGCATTTAACTCTGGATCATGTCGCCTTTTTCCACACACACACACACACACACACACACACACACACACACACAGGGGGGGGGGGGGAGGGAGAGAGAGAGAGAGAGAGAGAGAGTGAGAGAGAGAGAGAGATTAATTTTTGTTTTACGTGCAATAAAATCAGAAACTAGACATTCGTTGAAAATGATTGTTTTACAGTAGGCAGCAACTTTACCAATATGGGTGATTTTTGTTGTTGTTGTTTTTTCCTCTTTTTTCAAATACTTCAAATTTAACAACACCAAAACCAATTAAATAAAACGGACAAATAAGCAAACCAGAATTGGAACACAGACACGAACCCACATACACAGTGTAGGTCATACTATAGCGATAGATAGGTAGATATAGATATATTTGTGTGTGTGTGTGTTTACAGAACGCTCTTATCCGCGTCAAAAAAACAGTTGTACAATACAAAACGCACCATGCACACATCACACGGACTGTAAGTCTCATTTTAAAAGCTCGGTATTAAGGCGTGCGTACTGATCCATACACGCTGTACCACATCTGCTTTTGGGGGGAAAAAAACGGGGAGATACTTTATCTTCGCTATAAACTTAACACGCTTTAAGGCCTTGAGAGCCTATTTTTAGGTTTGTGCAAAACTTAAAACATAAAGAGAAACAAGAGTTAAACAAAATAAATGAAAATAAATAATAATAATGGTACTTATATAGCGCTAAATCTTGTGCATAAACAAATCAAAGCGCTTTCGCACCAGTCATTCTCACGCAAGCATAACTCTAAAACTGAAAAAAACTAAAAAGACAAGGAAGAGGCAGGGAAGGGAGGCTACTTTGGGAAAAGGTGGGTTTTAAGGCCAGACTTGAAAGAGCTGAGTGTGGAGACTTGACGAAGCGAAAGAGGAAGTTCATTCAAATTGCAAGGTCCAGAGACAGAGAAAGAACGGTGGCCAACAGTCGAGAGTTTGAATCTGGGTATATGTAAGTGGAGTGGATCCGAAGCTGATCGTAGTGAGCGAGATGGAGTGTAGAGGTGAAGGCAGCCACAGAGATAGGAAGGGGCTGATTTGTGAATACATTTGTAGCATAGAGTGCTGATCTTGTACTTTATTCGGTGTGAGACAGGGAGCCAGTGGAGATGTTGCAAAAGAGGAGTGGTGTGCTCAGATCTTTTCTTTCTGAGGACGAGTCGGGCAGCAGAATTTTGTATGCGCTGAAGGGACTGAATGGATGAAGCAGGCAAACCAGACAATAGAGAGTTACAGTAGTCAAGGCGAGAGAGAATGAGAGAAACGACAAGTCTAGATGTTGCGTCAGAGGACAGATATTTCCGGATGGAACTGATGCGCCGCAGTTGACAGTAGCAGGATTGACATGTCTGATTGATAAATGTTTGCATGGACAGTGTGTTGTCAAGGACAACGCCGAGGTTCCTGACTGAAGTGGACAGAGGGATGGATGTACTGCCAAGTTTGATTGTATTAGTTGTAATGGAAGAGACTTTTTGTTTAGTTCCTATGATCATTGCTTCAGTTTTGTCCGCGTTCAATTGTAACTTATTTAGAGTCATCCAATTTTGAATATCCAGGAAGCAGTTAGATGTTTCTTGCAAGAGCGAGAACAGTTTTTCAGGTGTATCACTCTTCTGGAGTTGAGTGTCATCAGCATAAGAATGATGACTGACATTATGGCGGTTGATAATTTCAGCGAGAGGAGCAGTGTACAGTGTGAAGAGCACTGGGCCTAAAACAGATCCCTGTGGGACTCCATGTTCAATTTTAACGGGTTCAGAATGGAAATTATCAACAATGACAGACTGGAATCGATCAGTGAGATAAGATTTGAACCAGTTTAGAACAGTGCCGTTGATACCAAATGTAAAATGAAGACGGGAAAGAAGGATTGAATGGTCTATCGTGTCAAAGGCGGCTGACAAGTCGAGAAGAGTGAGAAGGGAGATCTGTCCTGAGTCGGACGCTAGCAGTAGGTTATTCAGGATGTGGAGGAGAGTGGTTTCGGTGCTGTGGTCAGCACGATAGGCAGACTGAAATGGGTGGATGAGATTGTTGAAACAAAGGTGATTGTTGAGCTGCTTCAGGACGGCTTTTTCAGGGAGTTTGGACAGGAATGGAAGATTAGAAACTGGTCGATAGTTTTTCAAAATGTTTGCGTCAAGGTTGGATTTCTTCAGAAGAGGCCGGACTATTGCAGTTTTGAAAGTGTATGGAAACGTTCCAGTGAGAAGGGATGAGTTGACAATGTTGGTGATTGTGGGGAGAAGCTGTGAGACACACTGAGAAAAAACAGAGGCTGGTATAGGATCGAGCTCACAGGATTTTATTGTCATTTCTTTGAGGATTTCATGGACATCTGTTTCAGTTAATGGATTAAAGGAATGGAGAGGAGTGCCGTTGAATTGAGGATCAGGATGAGTAGGTTGGAAAGGCATTTGGTCTAAGATGGTACGAATATTCTGGACTTTGTCAAAAAAGAAAGAGGAGAAGACATTGGGGAGTTCAGATAAAGTGTAGGCAGAAGGAAGAGGAGTCTTTTTTGCAGTGCCGAGAAGATTTGACATGATAGTGTAAAGAGATTTGGTGGATGTGGCATCGAGAACTTGAGAAGAAAAGAAGTTTGTCTTCGCTGATGAGATCATATGTTTGACTTTATTTATTTGTTTTCGGAAGATTTGATTGTGGACTTTCAGTTTTGTTGATCGCCATCGCCGTTCCAATTGACGACGTTTGCGTTTTGCAAGTCGAATGTCTTGTGTGTACCACGGGGCGGAAGGTCTATCAGGGAGCATGCGGGTAGTGGGGGGTGCATGTTCATCCAGCAGTTGAGAGAGGACAGAGTTGTAGTGTGTAGAGACATTGGTGTGGGAAGAAATTTTGGAAAGGCGTTCAGCAGCTTGAGAAGAAAAAGTGTTAATGTTGATGGATTTCAGGTAGCACAGATTAAACACAAAAAAGGCAGAGGCCAACACAGTGCAGCCAGTGGGCGCAAGGGCAGGTTACTCCTACACACAATAAAATCTAATAACATGAATGATATCAACGCACCAGGCAAATCACTGAAATAAAATGAGAATTGAAAATGCCACGTCAAGTGAACTAGGGACCATATTGATAGCATACAGAAAAAACGAATACTATAACTGACTATGCACACACATACACACAAAAAAAAAAACAAAAAACAAAACAAAACCAAATAAAAAGAAAACGGTACTTTAATAGTCTTCTGTTTTTAGCAAACAGTTTCACAGAAAAGCCAACTAACGCAGAAAAAAAACTGTACAGTCTTCAAACAATTATCGTCTCTCCATATTAAGTGATACTAGAATTAGCTCCGTTAACTTTTACACATGGAATATTGTCGGCTTTTTTGTTTTGTTTTGTTTTTTTGTTTGTTTTTTTGTTTGTTTCTTTGTTTTGTTTTGTTTCTGTTTTTTTGTTTGTTTGTTTTTTGTTGTTGTTGTTGCTGTTTGTTTGTTGTTGTTGTTGTTTAAAGTGCTGTTTTTTGTTTGTTTGTTTGTTTTTCAGTTTTATAATTGTGTTTTCAAAGTATGTTTTTAATAGACTAAATTATGGTGTACTTTTGTTCATTTTACATGTGTTTTCAAAGTATGTTTTTAATAGACTATATTATGGTGTACTTTTGTTCATTTTGCATGTGTTTTCAAAGTATGTTTTTAATAGACTATATTATGGTGTACTTTTGTTCATTTTACATGTGTTTTCAAAGTATGCTTTTAATAGACTAAATTATGGTGTACTTTTGTTCATTTTGCATGTGTTTTCAAAGTATGTTTTTAGTAGACTAAATTATAGTGTACTTTTGATCATTTTACATGTGTTTTCAAAGTATGTTTTTAATAGACTAAATTAAGGTGTACGTTTGTTCCTTTTACATGTGTTTTCAAAGTATGTTTTTAATAGACTATATTATGGTGTACTTTTGTTCATTTTGCATGTGTTTTCAAAGTATGTTTTTAATAGACTATATTATGGTGTACTTTTGTTCATTTTACATGTGTTTTCAAAGTATGTTTTTAATAGACTAAATTATGGTGTACTTTTGTTCATTTTACATGTGTTTTCAAAGTATGTTTTTAAGAGACTAAATTATGGTGTACTTTTGTTCATTTTACATGTGTTTTCAAAGTATGTTTTTAATAGACTAAATTATGGTGTACTTTTGTTCATTTTACATGTGTTTTCAAAGTATGTTTTTAAAAGACTAAATTATGGTGTACTTTTGTTCATTTTACATGTGTTTTCAAAGTATGTTTTTAATAGACTAAATTATGGTGTACTTTTGTTCATTTTACATGTGTTTTCAAAGTATGCTTTTAATAGACTAAATTATGGTGTACTTTTGTTCATTTTACATTGCTAAATGGAAGAAAGAAAGAAAAACAAGCACTAATCTTTGCGATTAAGAAAATAGTCAAATAATTTATCCGGAATCAAACGTTTTAATTCGGTTGGGTGGTTGTTTTTTTTCCTAAATGTTTCTCGTTTCCAAGCAGTAAGTGGTCAGATTCCTATGTCGGTGTTCTGTAGAATCATGACAATTGCTGTCCAAGAGTGGGCGACCTCTTATCTGAAGTCAGAGAGCTTCGGGTTTATTTCGTTATGTAAAGAGTTCATCAGTTTCCAAAAGCTTCAGGCGCATATACGAACTTCTGTCTGTCTGTCTGCCTCCCTCTCTCTCTCTCTCTCTCTCTCTCTCTCTCTCTCTCTCTCTCTCTCCAGTCTATCTCTGCCTCTCTCTCTGTTCTCTCTGTCCCTGTCTCTGTCTCTCTCTCTGTCTGTCTCTCTCTGTGTGAGTCTCCCTCTCTCCCTCTCTCTCTCTCTCTGTCTATGTTCTCTGTCTGTCTGTCTCTCTCTCTCTCTCTCTCTCTCTCTCTCTCTTTCAATCTGTCTATCTATCTATTTGTTTTACTGTCACCTATCTTTAATCCCCTCTCCATCACCACCTAACTGATTGGAAAGAGGCTTGAGAACCTATTGAGGGTGTCTCAAGAAGGGCAAAGTGCAGAGGTTCCCCACCCCACCCCACACACAAGCGCAAACACTCAGTCACTCACACACACACACACACACACACACACACACACACACACACACACACACACACACACACACACACACCTGTTATTACAGGTTAGTAGCAGTATTATTTTAAACCCCTACCGGACCGGGATTTTTAACGCACCCCCTCTCCCACTAGACCTTGAGTTGTGGTCTGGGTGTTTGTCTTTCGGATGGGACGATAAACCGTAAGCAGCATGCACTTGGCTCGCGAAAAAAAAAAGATTTTAAAAACGGCATGAAAGGGGTTGCCCCTGGCAAAATTTTGTCGGAAAATCCAACTTGATTGTAAAACAGATACACGTACAGTTTCAGTTTCAGTTTCACTTTCTCAAGGAGGCGTCACTGCGTTCGGACAAATCCATACACGCTACACCACATCTGTTGAGCAGATGCCTGACCAGCAGCATAACCCAACGCGCTTAGTCAGGCCTTGAGTGCATGCTTACATATTTGTGTACGTATGAAAGTGGATTTCATTTTACGTAATTTCGCCAGAGGACAACACTCTCGTTGCCATGGGTTCTTTTTCAGTGCGCCAAGTGCGTGCTGCACACGGGACCTCGGTTTATCGTCTCATCCGAAAGACTAGACGCTCAGTTTGATTTTCCAGTCAAACTTGGGAGAAAGGGCGAGAGCGGGATTCGAACCCACACCCTCACGGACTCTCTGTATTGGCAGCTGAGCGTCTTAACCATTCTGCTACCTTCCTCCATACGTACAGACAGAAAAGAAAAAGCATAGCAAGGTAGCACTGGCAATTCACACATTCCTACCAGGGAGATCAACTCCAACTTCACAAAGAGAAATCTGTTGTGACAAGAAAGTAATACAATACAATTTTCTTTCTTTCTTTTTTTCTTTTTTTTTTTGTTTTGTTTTTTGTTTGTTTGTTTGTTGGGTTTTTTTTCTGGGGGGGGGGGGGGGGGTGTTGTTGTTGTTGTTTTTTTAGATGTGTATAGTACAAATAAGAAGAGTGTCTATGTTTCAGACTATAGGTTCGTCTTCAGGGATTGTGTTAACTGGAAAACTTGAACACACTTTCCAAAAATAGTTATGTGCCTCTTCCCCAACGGTCTTCAAACCCTTCCACTGTCAACTAGTCAACCATGATTGGTCCATCACAACTTTTATTCATATCTGATTTGCGAGCAACTGTCGCTTACTCCTCGACTTATCCGCAGCTTTTGATTCGATAGATTACAAAACGCGAATGGAACTTTTGTCTGTTATCATATCATTCTGCACATAACTGATACTGTTCACATTATTGATGAAATTGCACAATCTTTTCGTATCAACTGACATCAGTCTGCTGTGTAAGCTTAAAAGCGTGGTATGCCACAAGGGTACCTTCTTTACGTTGAGTTCTTCCTAGTTTCCTGAATTTTCCGAATCTTTGGTCATGTAACTGTTTGACTGAGGATGGTGGCGGGCTCAAAATCATTTCGCATGGTTGATCCATAACAACTTGTCTCCAAGTTTCTGCAGTGTTAACAAAAGTTTTGAGCCAACGCCTGTTGAGGATTCGCAAAATCTCTGGGATCTTAACAAGTTGTATTCCACTATTCTCAACACGGCATCTATCAAGATGAATTTGGTAGTCTGTTTTTCATGCGTTTTACGTTTGCGTAACCAGTTTCTCTGGCAATGTCTGGCTTGGATCTGAACAAATCGAAGTACAGAAGACGGGAGAGGAGAGAGGAGAAAATAGAACTGTCCTTTTTTTTTCCCCGAACGACGAAATCTTAGCCTTTTGGCTGCTGTTGTCAAGTAGGATAATATCGTCCGCAAAGGACTGAGCTTGCGGGTTTGGATGTCAGTCACAATTCTTTTCTCGAACTTGTCCTCTTGGGACTGCATTACGTTTGATCGGCAAAATCAAAATGACACCACATAAAAGTAAGAACACCAAAAGTTGCAACTGCATTTGACGGGCGCAATAGCCGAGTAGTTAAAGTGTTGGACTTTCAATCTGAGGGTCCCGGGTTCGAATCTCGGTAACGGCGCCTGGTGGGTAAAGGGTGGAGATTTTTTCCGATCTCCCAGGTCAACATATGTGCAGACCTGCTAGTGCCTGAACCTTCTTCGTGTGTATATACGCAAGCAGATCAAATACACACGTTAAAGATCCTGTAATCCATGTCAGCGTTCGGTGGGTTATGGAAACAAGAACATACCCAGCATGCACACCCGAAAACGGAGTATGGCTGCCTACATGGCGGGGTAAAAACGGTCACACACGCAAAAACCCACTCGTGTATATACGAGTGAACGTGGCCGGAGTTGCAGCCCACGAACGAAGAAGAAGAAGAAGAAGAAGTAACTGCATTTCAAACTTCTGCTGCACTGACCTCAGTTCACCAAGGTTCCGCAATGAAGGGGTTAACAGACATCTTTCCAGGGTGTGTGTACGTACCGCAAGACTGGCCAGGTTCCCGCAGCAGCTGAATCAAATCGCAGCAGAGACGGATGACAGAGCTCACCGACCATTGCATCACTGCATCTTGTTGATGGATAAGTCGGCATGGTTTTCCCGGCATCTCCATCATGTGTCTTGTTGGCCACAGCACGTTAACGATGGGAGTATCTGAAATCTAAGTACTGGGAATGAACTAAAAAAAATAAAACAAGATTAAAAAATTAAAAAAAGGAAAAATAACATTTTAACATATTTGTACTTGCTCTCTCTCTCTCTCTCTCTCTCTCTCCCTCTCTCTCTTACTTTGTAATGTTTTGCTAATGTATCTGTGTCTCATATGATTTTAGTTTTCTCGTGTTTATTCAAACAAATGCGGCGCAACAAATGTTGTTTGTTTATCCCTTCAAAATGGGCGATGACCAAATGAATGAATCATCCGTATTCCCCCCTCTCTCTCTCTCTCTCTCTCTCTCTCTCTCTCTCTCTCTCTCTCTCTCTCTCTCCAAATCAGTCTGGTTTCAGGTCCAAGCACTCCTGTCATACAGCACTCACTAACTTAGTCGAACAATGGCTCACAAATATAAACAATAATGAAATTACTGGTGTTCTCATGGTGGATTTTATGAAGGCATTTGATGTGATAGACCACACTCTTCTTTTGAAAAAACTAAAATTATATGGCTTTTCTGGAAATACACTTGACCTCATATCTTCATTTCTATCAGACAGAAGACAAATTGTATCTATGAATGAATCTCAATCCTCTTTACAGTCTATCTATTACGGAGTTCCTCAAGGTTCAATTCTTGGTCCAATATTGTTTTCTGTTTATATAAATGATTTGCCTCTATTTATTAATGCATTATGTGAGATGTTTGCAGACGATACAACAATACATACAAATCACACTACAATAGACAAAGTGCACTATGCTCTACAACAAAGCATTAATGATATAGTTAGATGGTCCAATTTAAATCACATGCGTCTCCATCCAAAAAAAACGAAATGTCTCATACTCACCACCAGACAGAAACGCCAAAATTTTTCACACAACCTTCCACCCTTTTCCATTAATGGTCATCCAATAGAAGAAGTTGATAATCATAAAATTCTTGGAGTCACCATTGATAACAACTTATCTTGGTCCAGTCATATAATGTCATTATGCAAAACCCTATCCAAAAAGATTTATCAGCTTTCCAGAATTAAACATTTTCTTGATTTGCATTGTAGAAAATTATTCTTTTTTGCTTATATTGAATCACATATTAACTATGCGTCAACACTCTGGGATTCAGCTAGCGATAATATACTAAAACCTTTACTAAGTCTGCATAGACGAGCTCTTAAATTAATCCTCCTGAAATCTTCATCACTGACTGCTGACGACTACAGACATTTAGATATTCTTCCCCTAAAGCTTAAACTTGAATACAACAAAGCAGTTTTTATTTTTAAAATCATGTCTAATTATGCTCCATCTTTGAGAGATAGATTTCCCACCACGCTAGTCCGCCAGACCAACAAGATTAAGATCCCCATTCCAAGAGTAGATCTGTTTAAATCCAGTCTCATTTATTCAGGAGGCTGTTTATGGAACAATATTTCATCCAATCTTAATGTTCAGAAAAGCATTCAAGAATTCAAAAAACATTACCATACACGCCTTATGGACAATTATCTCAACAATCCTACTTAACTTGACTTTATCTTATTGAATACGCATATATAGTTTAATTGTATGTCTAACCGCTATCGCACTACTCAATGATATACAACCACAATCAATGTCCTGAATACTTTTTTTTTGGGGGGGAGGGGGGGGGGGCAGGGGGGGGAGGCTTGGGAGGGGCTGTGTGGTTTTTTTGTTGTTGGTTTTTTGGTTTTTTTGTTGTTTTCTTGTTCTTTTTTTTTCTTTTTTCTTTTTTTTTTCTTTTTTTTTGGGGGGGGGGGGGGGGGGTAGGGGGTGCATGGTTTGATCTTTTTCCTTCATGATATGATGATGTTTGTATCATGATTATGTAGATGTACATGTTTATTATGTAGATGTTTAAATGTGAATGTGAATGTCATGTCTTTATTTCTTCATCTCTTTGCTACTTTGTGGATGTTTTGATTCATTTTCATTTTCCATTTGCCCTGAGGGCTGGATGAAAAAAAGCACATGTATGCTTATTCCACTTCCCTCAATAAAAAACTTCGTTCGTTCGTTCGTTCGTTCTCTCTCACTCCTATGTCTGAAGGGCGTTGTAACGCTGAACGGACGTTAAAAACTTTTGTCATTGTCATTGTCATTGTCTCTCTCTGTCTGTCTGTCTGTCTGCCTCTCTCTCTCTCTCTCTCTCTCTCTCTCTCTCTCTCTCTCTCTCTCTCTCTCTCTCTCTCACCCCTATGTCTGAAAGGCGTTGTAACGCTGAACGGACGTTAAAAACTTTTGTCATTGTCATTGTCATTGTCTCTCTCTGTCTGTCTGTCTGTCTGCCTCTCTCTCTCTCTCTCTCTCTCTCTCTCTCTCCCCACGCGTTGTAAAACTGAACGGACATTACAAACTTTGTCTCTCTCTCTCTCTCTCTCTGTCTCTGTCTTTCTCTCTCTCTCTCTCTCTCTCTCTCTCTCTGTCTGAATCTCTCTGTCTCTGTCTCTGTCTCTGTCTCTCTCTCTCTCTCTGTGTCTCTGTCTTTGTCTGTCTGTCTGTCTGTCTGTCTCTCTCCTTTCTCTCTCTGTCTCTCTCCTTCTCTCTCTCTGTCTCTGTCTGTCTGTCTGTCTGTCTGTCTGTCTGTCTGTCTGTCTCTCTCTCTCTCTCTCTCTCTCTCTCTCTCTCTCTCTCTCTCTCTCCCTCTCTTTTCTCGCCCACACGCGTTGTAAAACTGAACGGACATTACAAACTTTGTCATTCTGTGTATGTATGTGTGTGTGTGTGTGTGTGTGTGTGTGTGTGTGTGTGTGTGTGTGTGTGTGTGTGTGTGTGTGTGTGTGTGTATGTCTCTCTCTCTCTCTCTTCTTTAACTCTTTTTGTGTTCCCTGTTTTTTTCTACTTTGCCCCTTCGTGGGCGAGAGCATCATATATATGTAAACCACAAAGGCATTTGTTCAACTCTTGTTTATAAATATATTTGTCTCTGTCCCTCTCTCTCTCTCTCTCTCTCTCTCTCTCTCTCTCTCTCTCTCTCAGACATGGTGCTACTTTTTTTTTTATATGATGTCTTTGAATTGGTTTCTATTTTGCTTGCGCACGACGTTGATTTGTTATTGTTTTTTGTTTGTTTGCTTTAGTTCTTGCTGTTGTTGTTGTTTTATTTTTTTGGTTTTGTTGTTGTTATTTGGAGGGTTGGGGGGGGGGGGGGGGCGGGTTGGGGTCGTCTGAAATTCTTACTGGACAACAAACTCAATTGAACAGTCTACACAAAGCAGCATCAGCACTTCAATCAAAAGTTGATATCAGGAAAAGTATTATTAGGGCCCTATCGCTTCGAAGAGGTGGACGTGTAGGAGTGAAAATAATAACGTCATTAAGTTTTGATGCATTTACAATGCCTCTAGCTAATGTTTGAAAGTATTTTGCTATCGTTTGCAAATATATTACCAGTGAAGTAAAACAAAACAAAAAAAACTATGATATAATCGTCGCGATAATCATCATAATGTATATCATTTTACCTAGCCATATTTTCCTTCCTTCTCATAGAAGACATCGATCCCCCCACCCCCCCACCCCATCGCCCCTCCGCCTTCCTTTCCCCCCCTCCGTCTACCCCGCACCCCCTCCCTCCCTCCCTCTCCCTCTCTCTCTCTCTCTGACAGAATGATAAGTAAGATGTGTTTTTATTTTCTTCGTACAGCTGGACGCAGCACATGTAAAACACATATAATTATTATCATTACCTCATAACAAGAGACTTTGATCGCTCGTTCCATTGTTTCCGCTCCCTTCCTCCCCCACACCCTCCCGTCTACACACGCACCTTCCCGAATATCCCTCCCTCCCTCCCTCCCTCCTCTCTCTCTCTCTCTCTCTCTCTCTCTCTCGCTGAGTTGTATTATGTTTACGTATACCTCCTTCACTAGGAGCTGTGGCCTGATTGTGAATAAACCATTCCAAATCTCTCTCTCTCTCTCTCTCTCTCTCTCTCTCTCTCTCTCTCTCTCTCGCTGAGTTGTATTATGTTTACGTATACCTCCTTCACTAGGGGCTGTGGCCTGATTGTGAATTAACCATTCCAAATCTCTCTCTCTCTCTCTCTCTCTCTCTCTCTCTCTCTCTCTCTCTCTCTCTCTCTCTCTCTCTCTCTCTCTCTCGCTGAGTTGTATTATGTTTACGTATACCTCCTTCACTAGGGGCTGTGGTCTGATTGTGAATTAACCATTCCAAATCTCTCTCTCTCTCTCTCTCTCTCTCTCTCTCTCTCTCTCTCGTTTTATCTTTGCAAGAGCCACACGCATCCGGACTTTCATACTACAAAAAGAAATCTACACAAGAACTACATCAACACACAAGAATGTGCGTGGTCGTGTCGTTTCCTGTCGTTTCGTTTCGTTTCGTGTCGTTTCGTGTCGTTTCGTGTCGTTTCGTTTCGTTTGTCTGTCTGTATGTCTGTCTTTCTCTCCCTTTCATCAAATGAAATGGGGTTTTTTTCTTTTGTTTTCTGCAGATAGCTCGATGCAACACACAGACACACACACACACACACACACACACAAACACACACACACACCGGTCATGCAGTGCGCAGGCATTCACACACACTTTTTTTGCACTTACACTTGCACAAACACACACACCGTCACACACACACCGTCACACACACACACACACACACACACACACACACACACACACACACACACACAGGTCGTGCGCAGGCATTCACACACACTTTTTTGCACTTACACTTGCACAAACACACACACACACACCGTCACACACACACACACACACACACACACACACACACACACACACACACACACACAGGTCGTGCGCAGGCATTCACACACACTTTTTTTGCACTTACACAAACACACACACACACACCGTCACACACAAACACACACACACACACACACACACACACACACACACACACACAGGTCGTGCGCAGGCATTCACACACACATTTTTGCTCTTATCCTTGCACACACACACACACACACACACACACACACACACACAGAGGTCGTGCGCAGGCATTCACACACACATTTTTGCTCTTATCCTTGCACAACACACACACACACACACACACACACACACACACACACACACACACACAGAGAGAGAGACTAAACGAGGGTCAATAATCCCCTGATAAGAGCCCCCAGGTACATCGCCAGATCGTTAGTCCTCAGCGGACCTAACGAAAACACAACGGAGCGACAGCGCGGCCCAACACGATATCTGAAAGCCATGAGAGCAGCAGCAGTGGACACACAATGGACAGCAGCATTACCATTATGGCCGCTGTCGGAAGCATGGGGCCCGAGAGAAACGGACATCACCATCGAGTTTCTGTCCATGCGGGCTGATTTGTTAGGGGGGGGGGGGGGGTAGGGGGGGTCGGGGGGGAGTGGGGGGAGTGGGGGTGGCGGTGAGGAGGGGGTGCATTATTTTTAAGCCGGTGTGAGACAACAAGAGTTACTGCTAACCCTCCTCTTCATGTCATTCTTAAGCCCGGGGGGGGGGGGGGGGGGTTGTGGGGGGGGGGGGGGGGGGATCTGAGTGTCTGGGTTTGTGCCAGTGTATCTTTTTTTTTTCTTTGTCTTTTTAACATGTGTTCTAACTGAGTGGGTTTAGCATAAGCAGCATTGACTTGGAAGTTGTGTGCCTTGTGTGTGGAGAGAGTTACCACTCTTTATTGTTTGTTTAATCAGTCTGGGTTACATGTGTCTGGGCACCGCTCACTGCTATAAATGACTGTGTGAAGATAAGGCTTAGATGACTGTGTGAAGATAAGGCTTAGATGACTGTGTGAAGATAAGGCTCAACACACACGCACATGGAAAGTAGTGTTTGAGGTCATAAACAATATACACAAAAATCAGCCAAAAACCAAGAGAGAGAGAGAAAAAAAGTCTGGAGATACACCACTTCGGGTCAAAATATTTCATTTTTCAGCCTTCCAGAGTTATTTCCCTGCTTTTTTGATGACGTCATCAGTAACGTCACTGTGAGCGTTAATTCAACGAGCATAGCAGACCAGGGGGCGGGCTTAGCAGACACTAAGTTTGATCATCGTAAAGAGTTTTCTGACATCCACGGTGAATTCCATAATACTCAGGAACATTCTCCAAGCAACCTTAGCCATGCCAAGATCGCCTCATGCAGTTAACTATAGGCACAGCAGTTGTTTGAACAGCTTAGCTCGTGACCCAAGACAAAGCGCGATCGAGTCTCTCTGTGACGTGAACCAGACACAATGCACATTTTGTCCGGCGGGGGTAAAATTGAGACGGGGGGGTTGTGGTGTTTTCTTGCGTGCAGCAGTGCACCGCCAAAGCCACCGCTATAATTACTGCCCTTGGTCTCTTTCGACATCAGTAAAGGTGGGTCCAGATTCACCCCCCGCCCCCTCCCACACCCCCCATTCCCAAGCCCGTCAAAATGTCAGTCATACAAAATCTCTGTGTCTTTCCTGTCGTTATGAATTCCGAGTGTGTGTGTGCGTGTGTGTGTGTGTGTGTGTGTGTGTGTGTGTGTGTAACGGCTGCAGATTTTTTCCATTGATAGGGTTTTATGGGACGGGGGTTGGGGGGGGGGGACTGTAGGCTACATATTCCATTTCTTCCCCCCCCCCTCCCTCCCTCTCTCTTTCTCTCTCTCTCTCTCTCTCTTCCGTCGTTATGAATTCCGAGTGTGTGTGTGTGTGTGTTACTCGCTTCCGTTCCGGACAGATGTGAGCGATGTTGTGTCTCTCAGTCTGACGCTGTGTTATACTCGTACATTATACATGTATTAAGTATTCAGTATAACTACATTTATATGCTTACATGTTTGTGTGTCTCTTAGAACAACGGCAGATGTGTAAGTCGGCCAAAGTGCTAATATCTTCACCGTTGGAAAATAAAGATTCATTCATTCATTCATTCATTCTCTTCCGGACACCAAACACATTAGTTTACGGAGAAACTGGAAGATTCCCACTGTTTATAAACGTCTATGTTCGGCACATGAAATACTGGCTAAATCAAACAAGAATGTCTGACGATCGCATTCTACGAAAATCTTACAAAGGGCTATATAACTTCCACTGTAAAGATAAGAATAACTGGGTCTCTAATATATGCTTTATTTTGTATCGCTATGGTTTTGGCTTTGTGTGGGAACAGCAAGGAGTGGATAATGAGAAAGCTTTTTTGCCTGAGTTTAGGCAACGGTTAATTGACTGCTATGTCCACGGCTGAAACAGTGACATAAAAACAAAAGAACGCTATGCATTTTATTCTCTCTTGAAAGAAAACTACTCCCTTGTTCACTATCTCTTGGCTGAACAGAATAGCGCAGTTAGGAAATATTCAGCGAGACTGATAAGACTTGGTGTTTCACCATTAAAATGTCATTCAAACCGTTTTCGTGAGGCTAAGGAGAAATGTTGGGATTGTCCTTTCTGTGAGGGTGTCTATGAATCAGAAATCCACTTCATGCTCATTTGTCCTAGATACCAACAGGTTAGAGAACAGTTTATTCTTAAAACAATTTACAGCCATCCGTCTGTGTTCAGATTAGCGTTATTGTTATCAAACGTGAAATACTCCATGAAAGTCACAATTTACATAAATAAGGCATACCAGTTAAGATCGTGCTACATGGATGGATAATGAAATTCAAAACCCTTGGCATGCAACATACGCTGTTTTCTTTCGTCTGATTTTCGTCCCTGCCCCACTGTTCCCTTTGACATGAGCAAATGGCCCAGTTCAGTAAACTATTTGTCTTGTCTTCTCTCTCTCTCTCTCTCTCTCTCTCTCTCTCTCTCTCTCTCTCTCTCTTGTCTCGTGTCTGTGAAGTTTAGAGAGACGATGTTTTCAGTTCTTTAAGTTACCAGGATGCAAAAGCAGTAGTGCGGACGCTGACAGTTATAGTGACATTTGCAAAATCTGTTATCGCCCCTTGTTCATATGGGGCTGTGGGCTTAAATGGATCAATCATCTGAATCTGAATCTGTATCTGAATATCTCTCTCTCTCTCTCTCTCTCTCTCTTATTCAATGTCCGTGTGTGTATGTGTGTGTGTGTGTGTGTGTGTGTGTGTGTGTGTGTGTGTGTGTGTGTGTGTGTGCTTGCGTGCGGAAGTGCGTAAGTGCGTTTCGCAACATGCTTGTGCGTTTACTCAGCCGCTTTATCGTGCATCCACACGTTCTAGCGGGAGGGAACGCGAAAGCGTGTGTGAGAGTATATGTGTGTGTGTGAGTGCGCGCGCGCATGTTTGTGTGTGTGTGTGTGTGTGTGTGTGTGTGTGTGTGTGTGTGTGTGTTTATGCCATTGTGTGTGTTTCAGTTTGTGCGCGTGCATACGTTCTGCTGTGTGTGCGTATCCCTGTGCATGTGTACTTGTGGTTACGTGCGCGCGCGCGCGCGTATGTGTGTGTAGTAGAGATGGATATGTAGTGGTAACGCGATGGTCACGTGATGGCCTTCTGATCGCCAAAAAAACCAATCTGCCTCACTGAGTGTCTGCCAGCCTGCCAGATTTATACGTACTTACAACTTACATGTATCTTGATAGATTATCGACTGAAAGATGACTTCGTCATCGAGCCTTTAATATTTTGTTTGAAGTTCATTTTTATTTAATGCTTTTCTCATTACTACAGAAAACAATGGATATGATAAAAGTGATTGGAAAAAAAAATGACGGCGGTTCAACTAAAAGCTAGCAGGCCAATAAAGAAAGGCAACTCTACCGACAAGACTTCAACATATCCAGCAAACAAGGCAAAACCACAACACCCTCAACGTTTCGTTTTATCTTCCGCCCCCCAAAAAACACCCAGACCGAACCACAGCATGGCTACAAGTAAAACAATCGAACCATATCCGGCAGCCGCAGAACTGATGTCAAAGTGTTGCTTATAGCGTAGCACAGAGGGCTTATTTCAGGGTTGGTATCAATAGCAGTCTTGTGATCTGTTGACAAGGGGAACACGAAGAGAAACTGAAAAAACAAAACAAACCGGCAAACATAAGCGCGCATAAAATAAAGATAACAACCCAAGCAGGCAAACCCACACGATCGTCAATGTTTAACATCTGCAGTTCACATAGGAATGAAACCCGTAGAGGTTATGTGCACAGCAGTGGCGCATTTCGACACGACTCATCCGACGAGGGAGCGGGAAACCAAAACAAAGTGATAGTGCAAAGCAGTGTTCCCGCGGTGCCAGTATGCACGAACGAAGATCGAAGGGCAAAGATAACAAGTTTAGAGACATGTTACCCGAAACAGGGGCGGTGTAATTCGTTCTTATCGCATGCTGGGATGCTATTTTCGGGTCCCATAAGACTTGTGTGTGTGTGTGTGTGTAAACAAGAGGACGGTTTCTAGGGTTAAGAATTAATGCGATCTGACGTTTGCCTTACTGTCCTTGTGGAAAATCAACACATCAAAAGTAACAAAACCCTCATCCCCCTATTTACCTCTCTCTCTCTCTCTCTCTCTCTCTCTCTCTCTCTCTCTCTCTCTCTCTCATCCCCCTGTTTACCTCTCTCTCTCTCTCTCTCTCTCTCTCTCTCTCATCCCCCTGTTTACCTCTCTCTCTCTCGCTCGCTCGCTCTCTCTCTCTCATCCCCCTGTTTACCCCTCTCTCTCTTTCTCTCTCTCGCTCGCTGGCTCGCTCTCTCTATCTCTCTCTCTCTCTCATCCCCCTGTTTACCTCTCTCTCTTTCTCTCTCTCGCTCTCTCTCTCTCTCATCCCCCTGTTTACCTCTCTCTCTTTCACTCTCTCGCTCGCTCTCTCTCTCTCTCTCTCATCCCCCTGTTTACCTCTCTCTCTCTCTCGCTCTCTCGCTCTCTCTCTCTCTCTCTCTCTCTCTCTCTCTCTCTCTCTCCAAATGGAGGACAACACAAATAATCGCTGCTGGTTTCTGCCATAATTACTGATGACTAGTAAAAGCTGCTGAAAAAGAAGAAAGGAAGGAGAAGAATACGAAAATAAAGAAAATGAACGCACAAAAGCCGTGCGTCAAGAAAAGCATAATTTGAAGACCCTGTCTTTTCGATACACAGTACAAGATTTATATGGCCGAAAGCCACTGATAAACCAGCTAACAAAGAAATCACATCCATCACAATAATCTCCTATTGAATATTTCAGATGACATTAACACACGTTTCTTCACTAAAGCAGATCTTTTAAAGACATTGAATTAACAACAACCACATAGGATTAATTAAACAACTTGATTTTCAGAGCCTATACAAATCCACTCTGTCTGTCTGTTTCCCTCTCCGTCTCTCTCTCTCTCTCAATTCCCAGAATAGACTTACATAAATTCTGCCTTGCCTGTTCTGGTTCACAACTCTGGAATTCACTCCCAGTACTGATCCATAAAACAGCACGAGAACATCACGACTCTCCAGAAACAGTATTTTCCCCATCTTTTCCAGATATGTTTTGAACAGCTCCCATTGTTACAAATCACACGCAAAGTTTTTCTCTCTTTTTTTTTCATTTTAATTTTTATCAGTTCAAACTGTTCTTTTTCTATCTTTTTCTTCTTCTTTTTTCCGTTGTTGGAGTTTTAACGGCCTATTGGCGCCTACACCCTTAAGGTCAAGTTTGTTCGATTGGAGTTGTTTAAGTGCGGGTATTTGTTTGTGTGGTTGTATGTGTTTGGTGGGGGGGGGGGGGGGGGGGCGGGGGGTTGTTTGTGTGTGGCTGGGGTTGTATATGTTTGATGGTAAGGGGGTGGTTTTGTTTTTGTGGGTGTGTGTTTGGTGGTAGGGGGTTGTTAGTTTGTGTGGTTGGGGTTGTGTGTGTTTGGTGGTAAGGGGTTGTTAGTGTGGTTGGTGTGAATGGGGTTGTGTGTGTTGCTGTTATAATGGGGTTGTACTGGTATGATTTGGGGGTTGAATGTTTGTAATGTTGATTGCATGTGGGTGGATGTTGTGTCGTTGGTGTGTTGGGTGCTGACTGTGGTTGTGCTATGAGGTAGGGGTTGGGTTTTGTTTGTTTTGCCTTGTGTGTGGATTGTTTGTGTGGTTTTTTGGGTTGTTGCTAAGAGTTCTGCTTTTTTGTGTTGGTGGTGTTGTTGCTGTTTGTGGTGGTGGTGTTGGTAATTTTTTTTTTATGGTGTGGCCGACCCCCCCCCCCCCCCCCCCCGCCCCCCCAGCAAAACAAAAATTGACCCCGTGGCGGCACCCGGGACACCACGCGCCCCCTCTACCGCCCGACGCGCCGAGTATGCGGTCGTCATTTGTGTCACTTGTACATCATGTGTCATTCTCAGTTGTGACATTTGTTTTCTTCTTCGCACTTTTTTTTTTTTTTCTTCTTCCTCCTTGTTGGAGTTTAACGACCTATTGGCGTCTACACCCTTAAGGTCACCTTTGTTCGGTTGGAGTTGTTTAAGTGCGGGTATTGTTTGTGTGGTTGGGGTTGTTTTGTGTGTGTGGCTGGGGTTGTATATGTTTGTTGGTAAGGGGGTGGTTTTGTTTTTGTGGATGGGGTCGTGTGTGTTTGATGGTAGGGGGTTGTTAGTGTGGTTGGTGTGAATGGGGTTGTGTGTGTTGCTGTTGTAATGGGGATGTATTGGTATGATTTGGGGGTTGAATGTTTGTAATGTTGATTGCATGTGGGTGGGTGTTGTATCGTTGGTGTGTTGGGTGCTGACTGTGGTTGTGCTATGAGGAAGGGGTTGGGTTTTGTTGGCTTTGCCTCGTGTGGATTGTTTGTGTGGTTTTTTGGGTTGTTGCTAAGAGTTCTGCTTTTTTGTGTTGGTGGTGTTGTTGCTGTTTGTGGTGGTGGTGTTGGTAATTTTTTTTTTTTTTTTTTATGGTGTGGCCGACGGCAAAGGAGGGAGAGAGCCTGGCGAGAGGGGGAGCGCCCAGCCCCCCCCCCAAAAAAAAAAAAACCCGCGGCGGCACCCGGGACACCACGCGCCTCCACCAGCCGCCCGACGCGCCACTGGGGTATGTGGTCGACACTTGTATCACATACCCGGCGCGTCGGGCAGCTCGTATATGAACAGTCAGTGTTAATGGCGGCTGGTGGCGTGGTGTCCTACCGCGGGTTCTTTGCTGGGCGCTGCTCCTTGCGCATCGGGCGGCTAGGGGTGGCGCCGCGGGTTCTTTGCTGGGCGCTCCTCCTTGCCGTCCTTCCTATTTGGAGTTTAACCAGTCCTACTAGTTGGCGTCTACACCCCGGCTTAAGGTCACGTTTGTTCGGTTGGAGTTGCTTATTGCAGTCTTTCACCTATTTGGAATTTAACGACCTACTAGCATCTACACCCTTAAAGTGAAGAATGCAGTCCATTTTTTAGTGTTTAGCATCAACACTGACTGTTCATATACGATATGACTGGAATTTACTTCAGCTTCCCCACTTTTTTCTCACCCTCATATTCTTACTTGAATCCACAAGTGTTTCAATGGCGTTACTGTTGGGGGTTTTTTGTTTTGTTTCTTAACTTCTTTCTTATTAAAAAAAAAAAGATTACTTTTTGTTTTGTATTGCATGATTAACAAATAGTAAAGAGTAGTAACTCTCTATATTCACAAGGTACACAACTTAAAGTCAATGCTGCCAGTGCTTACGCTGCGGATTCACTGCTAACACACAGGTAAATAAAAGGTACATTGGAACAAACCCTTTATTTACCTGTGTGCTAGCTGAATCGGTAGCGTAAGCACTGGCAGCACTGACTTGAAGTTGTGTACCACTCTTTACTATTTGTTAATCATTTCATCTCCTGGCCTCATTGTTAATTTACATATGCATGCCTTTCACTTTAGTTTTTATTGCTTGGTAATCATCTTGACATATATTGATATCATCCCTCTCTCTCTTTGTCGTTCTATCTACATGCCTCAGTTCAGTGTAGTTTTCTCTCTCTCGCTCGGACGTCCGGGAAACGAAAATAAATTATCTTAAACACACACACACACACACACACACACACACACACACACACACACACACACACCATTTTAACATGTTGAAATAACGAACAAATATGTTAAACATGTTAAAATAACATTTTAAAATAACAAAAGTCATACTTTCAAACTGAAGAATAAGGGAGACAATTCATTTTATCATAGTGCCAATGACTGCGGTTGTTTATCAGTAGGGGGGAGTATCTATCAGTTCGATCCCTACACTGCAGACAACGAACAAATTAAAGGTCTCTTATTGAGTCTGTCTGTTAAACCAAGACACACACACACACACACACACACACACACACACACACACACACACACACACATTTCTTCTTCTTCTTCTTCTTCTGTTGTGTAGCCACAATCAACACGTTGATTATTTTGCCACACACACACACACACACACACACACACACACACACACACACACAAACATTCAAGTTATACCATTCTGTTCTTTTTAACGGCTACGAAATTTTAAAAAAATCTTTCTCGTTGTTGCTTTCTCCAACATGTTTCTCTCATGCTTCGCGCGAAAGCTAAGAATTACTTTCCTTTATAGACTTTCCATTTCGGTAAATAGACTTCCGCTTGAAAATCTTGGCAATGCAGACATTTAATACACTCTCGAAGTACGCAATAGTTTACCGAGTTCACAAGTTGACAAGTGCGTGCCTGACAACCAAAGAGGAAGCGCAAATTAAAAAAACGCAATCTCGCTGGTTCGTTTTCCCTTTTGTAAAACACCACCAAGTTTGCGTCCGCCATCATGCCGTCTGGAGAAAAACAGATGTACGGCGAAGCTGAAGAGTTTGCCAAGCAGATGAAACTACTGGTGAACAACAAAGATCTGCAGTACGTATTTTCTTTCTGTGCCTCTCGTTTTTTTCTTCTTCGTCTTGTTATTCATTGTCTACTTAGACTGTATATGAGCCGCCATCAATGTATTGATGATTCTACTAATTTGGACTGGAATCTGCCAAAAAAAAACTTGCCGTTTTAATTGTTAATTAAACACACAAGTAAACTAATACCCGATGCATGAACTTTTCTCACCTGAAATCTGGACCAAAACAACACAACAGATTGTGAGAGGGTGTTTCATGGGCCGGTATAAAACTTGACAGGCACAGCCCCACTGTATCACTTGCCACTGCTTAAGTCCATTTTTCTTAATAAAATTCTTATTACACAAAATTGAGCGGCAAACAGGGGGTTGGGGGGGTTGGACTTGGATTGGCCCTTCAGGATACAGGGCATGTGGGCATTGATAGATGATGTGTATACATGTATGAAAATATGGTATTATGTATGTATGGCATGTATGTATGTGTGTGTGGTATGGTATGTATGCATGTATGTATGTATGTATGTATACTTGCATGCATTTACACACACACACACACACACACACACACACACACACACATATATATATATATATATATATATATATATATATATATATATATATATGTGTGTGTGTGTGTGTGTGTGTGTGTGTGTGTGTATGTATGTTTCATTTCATTTCATTTTCATTTTTCTTTGAACAGTGACATACAGTTTGTGATTGGTCCCGCCCGGAAGAAGGTGTATGCTCACCGATGCATCTTGTCCGGGAGGTGTGAGGTGTTTCGGGCCATGTTTGTGGACCACACACAGAAGAACGGGCCCATTGAGAAAGACACGCCCTTCATTCTGTCGGACATGACCCCTGAAGTCTTCCTGGCAATGCTGGAGTTCATCTACACAAACACCATTGTATTGAATCCCAACACTGTAAGTCTTGGTGGCTTGGTGCGGTCGTGCATGGATGGGTGGGTGTATGAATGGATCTGCGGTTAAGTAAAAATGGTTTTCAAATGTATCGTCTATAGCTGACTCATTGTCAAATCATGGATGTGTGTGCGTGTGTGTGTGTGTCTGTGCATGCAAGTGTGCATGTGGTATTTTTCAGTGCATATTGTGAGAATATGGATGTGGATTCATATAATCTGTGCACAGCTGTGGGTATCTGTGCTGATATATGTATGTCCTATGCATGTGGAATACATATGTGTATATGTTGTAGGTATCTGTGTTTGTATAGGTGTTGCAGCTCAAAAGTATATTATAAGAAAAAGTTTAAAGAGGTTGTGGTGTGTACTGAATGAGTTGCAATGGGAAGGAGAATATGTATATGCATATCAACAAGTATTAACCTACAACAATGTAAATATAAATAACAGTATTAAATATAATACATCAAAGGAGGATACCAACTGGACTGGAGTTTAAAATTTCTGAAAACATTCTAAGCAATGAATAATCATTCAAAATCTTTTCAGTGGTGAATGAAATATTGGAAGAAAAGTCATCAACTACATCTTTTGGAAGTAACTGTCTTATGCTCGCACAATGAATGAGTAGACGGCTTACAGTTATTTGCTCACCGCTTATACATTTTATATTTTTAGAAAATTTTGTACGAAAGGCATTTAAACGAAGTCTATACATTAGACTTGTAATTTGTCTTGAATGTGCTGCTGGTGTCGAATTTAGAAAATGTTTGGGATTAGCTGCATTCTTTGTGTTTACACAACATTAGTAATATTCATTATTTGAATCTATAAGTAATTTCTTAAATCGATTAATTCTGTGTGTGTGTGTTGACATGTGTATATCCGTCTTACTGCACTGAAGCATGCATTTGCATGCTTTCACACTCCCTCACGATAAATTATATAATGTTATTGTCACACCTTATTCCCTCAAGGTTTTTGTTGGCACAAACGATGCGTGTAGGTGTGGGGCAGGGAGAGGGGGGAGGAGAGCGTGTGTGTGTGTTGGGAGAAGGGGTATGCAAAATTGTATATGTATATAATCCCTTGAATAATGACTAATGAATGATATAACTTACATGAAGTGATCCTATCGATGTTTAGATACACTCCTTGAAGTATATTCTACTGCATACTACTTCACTGGTTTTCGATGATACCTGATTATGTGTTTTTGTGATTTTGATGACTTTATGTGGAATTGGATTACATGTGTTTTTGTTGTGTGTTTTATTTTCCCTTGAGAAATATAACCTTCACTGCAAGGGGAAACAAATGATGTCATGTTCATGTTTATTCTATACTTTTCAGGCTATTGATGTGATGGCAACTGCACTGGAGTATGGACTGGATGATCTGAAAAATGTGAGCACACATGTACTTGGTGTTGTTCTTGTTTTTAGACTACTGCACTCTGATTTGTTTCATCTAATCATGTAAATTCTTTCTCTGTCTCTCTTCTTTCTTCTTTTTTTTTTTTTTTTTTTTTTTTTTATTTTTTTTTTTTGGTCTCTGTCTCTTTTTGTCTGTGCCCCACCTCTGTCTCACTCTCCCTCACACACACACACACACACACACACACACACACACACACACACACACACATCTCAGTGCATGTGTTGTTTACATAATGTATAAATTTTAGTTTCAAGAAGGTGTCAAAGCAAGAAGACTGATTCATATCTATACATCAACACATCAGCTTTAATTAAGAAAAAAAAGAATTGAAGGAGTGGATGCCTGACCCATGTATAAAGGCAACATGCTGGTCAGGCTTTGGTTCATTATTTGATATGGATTAGGGTTAGGTTAGGGTTAGGCTTAGGGTTAGGTTAGGGTTAGATTAGGGTTAGGTTAGGGTTAGGGTTAGCCTTATCCTCAGTCAGAGACCAATCTCTAAAGTACTTGACAAACACACACACACCTACACCCACATACCCCCCCCCCCCCCCCCCCCCCCCCCCCCCCCCAGCCCCAGCCCCAGCCCCCACACACATGTATGTGTGAATTTTACTAAGAAATTTAGTCAGGAACAACTCTTTTGTCACACTGGGTTCTTTTACATGTGCTAAGTGCATGCTACACATGGGACCTTGGGTTTATCATCTCATCCAAGTAACTAGAGTGCAGACCAACACTCAAGGTCTAGTGGAAGGGGAGAAAATTCTGGCCAGTGTGGGATTCAGTTCGATATGATCAGCGTTTTTTTGCTTTCCTAGATGGACATATTATCACCAGGTCACCACTTAACTCCTTGAAAGCCTGCCCAAGCTTTGCATGTGTAATTCTAACTGAATATCTCTTCCTCCTCCTACCCACCCCGCTTTGCCCTCTACTGAAGTCATCGTACAGTGTGTGTGTGTCTGTGGGTGGACGTTTGTGTGTGTGCTGGGTGTATGTGTCTGTGCGAGCGTGTGTGTGTGTGTGTGTGTGTGTGTGTGTGTACATACCTGCAATTTGTAGTATTGCCTTGGTGCTCTGATACACATGTATGTGTTGTTTTTTCATGCGTAGAGGTATGTTACTATGCACTATTGCATATGTGTTGTTCCATGTAAGGCACTTAGAGCTCACTACATGAGGAATTTGCACCATATAAGTACTGTCTACGATTATGATTATTATTATCATTATTATTATTATATTGCTCACAGCTGTGTGAGGAATACTTGGTGGACTCGCTGAACTCCAGCAACGCCTGCGACAGAATGCAAGCGGCGCAGACTTACCGTCTGGATGACCTCAAGAGGAAAACACTAGAGTACATTGAAACAAACACCCAGGTAAGCCTGATTTCCATCATCAAGTAAAGACAGATAAATGATGACACCCTGACCTGTACGTCCAGTATTATCCCAGTGAGGTGACAACCAGCCCATCACTAACTAGCTTTACTTGTCAGCAGCAGTCAAGGGGTTGATGAAGCCTACACTGTCATTGAAGCAGTTAGTTATTATTTATCATCATTGATATTCATATAGCTTCTCTATCTTCTTTCAGAGACCAAACTCTGAGTGCTTTGCAAACATGGAGTCATTTGCACAACAGGCTGCCTACCTGGGTAGATTTCAATTCAATTCAATTCAGTGCAAAATATTTTATTGTTTGCATTAACCAAAACAGAAAATTCTCTTTCGGCTCACTTAATGTGCCCGTCAGCAAATATCAAAGAGAAAAACGAGTAACTGACACACCCTTCACTGATCACCACACACACATCAGTTATCATGTAAAAAGAAAAACATCTGGGTAAGACAGTATTACATTATAAGATAGAGTTAAACAGCTCTGTGTGTGTGTGTGTGTGTGTGTGTGTGTGTGTGCGTGTGTGTGCGTGTGTGCATGCACGTGTGTGCTTGTGCACGTATATGTGCAAGCGTGTGCGCTAGCATGTGCACATGTGCACTCGCTTGCGTGTGCACATGTGTGTATGTTTCAATCATTATAAAAAGGAAAATAATCATTAAGATAATCATAACATTTTAAAGTTATAACTGAGAGCTCTCATCATTCGTTTCCTTTATAATTCAGTCAAGTTTCAGTCATGCGCTTGCACACTCATGTATGCTGGAGAGGATTTTTTTTTTTACAGAATTCTGCCAGGAATCACTCTTTTGATGACATGGGCTTTGTTGTTCATTGTTGTTTTTTTACATGGGCTGGGTGCATGCAGCACACAGGACCATGGTTTATCATCTCATCTGATTGATCAGCATCCAGATCACCACTCAAGGTGCAGTGAATGGGGAGAAAATTCTGGCAAATGTGGGATTCGATCCTGCACCCTCAGATGCAGTTGAAGGAGTGGCGGATTAAACTGCTGTCCATTTAGCCTTGTTACACAGCTAAACCATGCCTATGATTGTGTTGCAGTCGGTGTTTGACTCCAAGGGGTTTGAGGAGCTGTCCGAGGACACCCTGTGCTGCATCTTATCCAGCGACTGTCTGATGCTGGATGAAATGGAGATCTACACCTGTGTCCGTCGCTGGGCCAGTGTCAATTCTGTGAGTGTAGCTGGGAAATCATCCACAGCTTTGTCTGTCATCAACAACTGTGTCTCTCAGACTAGGAGACCAGATTGCTCTGGGCTCTCAGTGCTGCAGCCTGGAGGGCTAGATGGCCTTTGGGGGGAACCATCCCAACACTGACTGTCCTAAAACCCTCTTGGCCAAGAGAGTGGGGATGTAACGTGGGCAAGACACTCTCCACCATAATCAAAATCTAGTCCAGATTGATAGCTGGGACAGCAGTTGCCTCCTCTGCTCTTCTGATGGTCATAGTTGGACAAGACTGACTATCATACTCGCATACACAAAGACACCAGGGGTAAGAGAAAAAGAGAATGAGAGAAAGAGACAGACACGCACCCAGACCAGACCTACTCTAGAAGAAAATGTATATATTGTAAACTTTCATGAAACACTAAACTTTGCTAAGAGGTTTTTCTTTAATTTTTAAGCAAATAGACTACAAATTGTGTATGAATAGGGGAATAGGAATGTGAGGAGAAAGAGTAAGAGGTTGAGGGACAGGTGGAGAGTGAAAACAAATGAGAGAGAGAAAGAAGAAAAAAGCAAAAGAAAATGGTATTTATATGTACATAAGCTTGTGCGGGGGAAGGGGGGGGGGTGTTTTTTTTTCAATGAAGAAAGCATGTAACACACACACACACACACACACACACACACTGAAAAAAATCTGAAGTGTACCAAGGAATACTCTCAGTATTCACTGCCTGTTTTGAGTCAGTCACTTCATTGTCTGAAACAATACACATAAATTTGCCTTCAGGCTCATCATTATCATTTTATAAGCTTTTTGTGAGGGGACAATAGCTTCACCTCTCAAATGCAGCAGAAATGTTCGTTTTTCTGCAGTCGAGACAGCACTGAACTTATTGGAAACAGTTGATTTATCTCCCTTTGACTGCTTGTTGTATACCTCTGAGCTATCGGGGCCCCAAGTTGCAGGAATCGGGCAATGTCAGCAGGTAAATAATAGGCCTGTAAAAGCATTCTTTGTTAATTTTCCAACTTTTTTAAGACAAAGAAATATCTGCCAATATTTTTGTATACCAACCTAACTTCAGTTGGTAAGACTGTTTTGTTGTTGTTGCTGTTTTTCTTCTGGTTAGTGTTTCTGAAAATGAGATATTAATATTCTTAATTTTTGAGAACAATGATGAAATTGAAAATAAGTCTAAGGGCATGCAACATGTGGAGGAAGGATTTGATAGTACCTGGGTCATTTTCTGAGAGCTGTGGATCATTTTGGTCTCCAGCAACTGAAGAAACAGCATGGCATGGCAAGCAGGTGTTTCGGAATAGGAAAAATTTGGGTGTTTTAGGTCATAGTTGGACAAGACTGACTATCATACTCGCATACACAAA
The DNA here is from genome assembly GCF_041734735.1 of Babylonia areolata. Classification (NCBI taxonomy): domain Eukaryota; kingdom Metazoa; phylum Mollusca; class Gastropoda; order Neogastropoda; family Buccinidae; genus Babylonia; species Babylonia areolata. The sequence continues at coordinate 62,958,243 of NC_134878.1, read as the reverse complement.
GACACCAGGGGTAAGAGAAAAAGAGAATGAGAGAAAGAGACAGACACACACCCAGACCAGACCTACTCTAGAAGAAAATGTGTATACTGTAAACTTCCATGAAACACTAAACTTTGATAAGAGGTTGTTCTTTAATTTTTAAGCAAATAGACTACAAATTGTGTATGAATAGAGAAATAGGAATGTGAGGAGAAAGAGTAAGAGGTTGAGGGACAGGTGGAGAGGGAAAACAAATGAGAGAGAGAAAGAAGAAAAAAGCAAAAGAAAATGGTATTTATATGTACATAAGCTTGTGAGGGGGGGGGCGGGGGGAGGGGGGGGTTGTTTTTTTCAATGAAGAAAGCATGTAACACACACACACACACACACACACACACACACACTCACTGAAAAAAATCTGAAGTGTACCAAGGAATACTCTCAGTATTCACTGCCTGTTTTGAGTCAGTCACTTCATTGTCTGAAACAATACACATAAATTTGCCTTCAGGCTCATCATTATCATTTTATAAGCTTTTTGTGAGGGGACAATAGCTTCACCTCTCAAATGCAGCAGAAATGTTCGTTTTTCTGCAGTCGAGACAGCACTGAACTTATTGGAACAGTTGATTTATCTCCCTTTGACTGCTTGTTGTATACCTCTGAGCTATCGGGGCCCCAAGTTGCAGGAATCGGGCAATGTCAGCAGGTAAATAATAGGCCTGTAAAAGCATTCTTTGTTAATTTTCCAACTTTTTTAAGACAAAGAAATATCTGCCAATATTTTTGTTTACCAACCTAACTTCAGTTGGTAAGACTGTTTTGTTGTTGTTGCTGTTTTTCTTCTGGTTAGTGTTTCTGAAAATGAGATATTAATATTCTTAATTTTTGAGAACAATGATGAAATTGAAAATAAGTCTAAGGGCATGCAACATGTGGAGGAAGGATTTGATAGTACCTGGGTCATTTTCTGAGAGCTGTGGATCATTTTGGTCTCCAGCAACTGAAGAAACAGCATGGCATGGCAAGCAGGTGTTTCGGAATAGGAAAAATTTGGGTGTTTTAGGTCATAGTTGGACAAGACTGACTATCATACTCGCATACACAAAGACACCAGGGGTAAGAGAAAAAGAGAATGAGAGAAAGAGACAGACACACACCCAGACCAGACCTACTCTAGAAGAAAATGTGTATACTGTAAACTTCCATGAAACACTAAACTTTGATAAGAGGTTGTTCTTTAATTTTCAAGCAAATAGACTACAAATTGTGTATGAATAGAGAAATAGGAATGTGAGGAGAAAGAGTAAGAGGTTGAGGGACAGGTGGAGAGGGAAAACAAATGAGAGAGAGAAAGAAGAAAAAAGCAAAAGAAAATGGTATTTATATGTACATAAGCTTGTGCAGAGGGGGGCGGGGGGGGGGAGGGGGCAAGGGGTGTGTGGGTTTTTTTCAATGAAGAAAGCATGTAACACACACACACACACACACACACACACACACACACACACTGAAAAAAAATCTGAAGTGTACCAAGGAATACTCTCAGTATTCACTGCCTGTTTTGAGTCAGTCACTTCATTGTCTGAAACAATACACATAAATTTGCCTTCAGGCTCATCATTATCATTTTATAAGCTTTTTGTGAGGGGACAATAGCTTCACCTCTCAAATGCAGCAGAAATGTTCGTTTTTCTGCAGTCGAGACAGCACTGAACTTATTTGAACAGTTGATTTATCTCCCTTCGACTGCTTGTTATATACCTCTGAGCTATCGGGGCCCCAAGTTGCAGGGATCGGGCAATGTCAACAGGTAAATAATAGGCCTGTAAAAGCATTCTTTGTTAATTTTCCAACTTTTTAAGCAAAAGAAATATCTGCCAATATTTTTGCATACCAACCTAACTTCAGTTGGTAAGACTGTTTTGTTGTTGTTGTTTTTTTTCTTCTGGTTAGTGTTTCTGAAAATGAGATATCAATATTCTTAAATTTTTAGAACAATGATGAAATTGAAAATAAGTCTAAGGGCATGCAACGTGTGGAGGAAGGATTTGATAGTACCTGGGTCATTTTCTGAGAGCTGTGGATCATTTTGGTCTCCAGCAACTGAAGAAACAGCATGGCATGGCAAGCAGGTGTTTCGGAATAGGAAAAATTTGGGTGTTTTAGGTCATAGTTGGACAAGACTGACTATCATACTCGCATACACAAAGACACCAGGGGTAAGAGAAAAAGAGAATGAGAGAAAGAGACAGACACGCACCCAGACCAGACCTACTCTAGAAGAAAATGTGTATATTGTAAACTTCCATGAAACACTAAACTTTGATAAGAGGTTGTTCTTTAATTTTTAAGCAAATAGACTACAAATTGTGTATGAATAGAGAAATAGGAATGTGAGGAGAAAGAGTAAGAGGTTGAGGGACAGGTGGAGAGGGAAAACAAATGAGAGAGAGAAAGAAGAAAAAAGCAAAAGAAAATGGTATTTATATGTACATAAGCTTGTGCAGAGGGGGGGGGGGGGTTGTTTTTTTTTTCCAATGAAGAAAGCATGTAACACACACACACATACACACACACACACACACACACACACACACACACACACACACTGAAAAAAATCTGAAGTGTACCAAGGAATACTCTCAGTATTCACTGCCTGTTTTGAGTCAGTCACTTCATTGTCTGAAACAATACACATAAATTTGCCTTCAGGCTCATCATTATCATTTTATAAGCTTTTTTGTGAGGGGACAATAGCTTCACCTCTCAAACGCAGCAGAAATGTTCGTTTTTCTGCAGTCGAGACAGCACTGAACTTATTGGAACAGTTGATTTATCTCCCTTTGACTGCTTGTTGTATACCTCTGAGCTATCAGGGCCCCAAGTTGCAGGAATCGGACAATGTCAGCAGGAAAATAATAGGCCTGTAAAAGCATTCTTTGTTAATTTTCCCACTTTTTTAAGAGAAAGAAATATCTGCCAATATTTTTGTATACCAACCTAACTTAAGTTGGTATGACTGTTTTGTTGTTGTTGCTGTTTTTCTTCTGGCTAGTGTTTCTGAAAATGAGATATTAATATTCTTAATTTTTTAGAACAATAATTTTTTAGGACAATGATGAAATTGAAAATAAGTCTAAGGGTATGCAACGTGTGGAGGAAGGATCTGATGGTACCTGGGGCATTTTCTGAGAGCTGTGGATCATTTTGGTCTCCAGCAACTGAAGAAGCAGCATGGCATGGCAAGCAGGTGTTTCAGAATAGGAAAAATTTGGGTGTTTTAGGTCATAGTTGGACAAGACTGACTATCATACTCGCATACACAAAGACACCAGGGGTAAGAGAAAAAGAGAATGAGAGAAAGAGACAGACACGCACCCAGACCACACCTACTCTAGAAGAAAATGTGTATACTGTAAACTTCCATGAAACACTAAACTTTGATAAGAGGTTGTTGTTTAATTTTTAAGCAAACAGACTACAAATTGTGTATGAATAGAGAAATAGGAATGTGAGGAGAAAGAGTAAGAGGTTGAGGGAAAGGTGGAGAGGGAAAACAAAATGAGAGAGAGAAAGAAGAAAAAAGCAAAAGAAAATGGTATTTATATGTACATAAGCTTGTGCAGAGGGGGGGGGGGTTGTTTTTTTTCAATGAAGAAAGCATGTAACACACACACACACACACACACACACACACACACACACACACACACACACACTGAAAAAAATCTGAAGTGTACCAAGGAATACACTCAGTATTCACTGCCTGTTTTGAGTCAGTCACTTCATTGTCTGAAACAATACACATAAATTTGCCTTCAGGCTCATCATTATCATTTTATAAGCTTTTTGTGAGGGGACAATAGCTTCACCTCTCAAATGCAGCAGAAATGTTCGTTTTTCTGCAGTCGAGACAGCACTGAACTTATTGGAACAGTTGATTTATCTCCCTTTGACTGCTTGTTATATACCTCTGAGCTATCGGGGCCCCAAGTTGCAGGAATCAGGGCAATGTCAGCAGGTAAATAATAGGCCTGTAAAAGCATTCTTTGTTAATTTTCCAACTTTTTAAGCCAAAGAAATGTCGGCCAATATTTTTGCATACCAACCTAACTTCAGTTGGTAAGACTGTTTTGTTGTTGTTGCTGTTTTTCTTCTGGTTAGTGTTTCTGAAAATGAGATATTAATATTCTTAATTTTTTAGAACAATAATTTTTTAGGACAATGATGAAATTGAAAATAAGTCTAAGGGTATGCAACGTGTGGAGGAAGGATTTGATAGTACCTGGATCATTTTCTGAGAGCTGTGTATCATTTTGGTCTCCAGCAACTGAAGAAACAGCATGGCATGGCAAGCAGGTGTTTCGGAATAGGAAAAATTTGGGTGTTTTAGGTCATAGTTGGACAAGACTGACTATCATACTCGCATACACAAAGACACCAGGGGTAAGAGAAAAAGAGAATGAGAGAAAGAGACAGACACGCACCCAGACCAGACCTACTCTAGAAGAAAATGTGTATACTGTAAACTTCCATGAAACACTAAACTTTGATAAGAGGTTGTTGTTTAATTTTTAAGCAAATAGACTACAAATTGTGTATGAATAGAGAAATAGGAATGTGAGGAGAAAGAGTAAGAGGTTGAGGGACAGGTGGAGAGGGAAAACAAATGAGAGAGAGAAAGAAGAAAAAAGCAAAAGAAAATGGTATTTATATGTACATAAGCTTGTGCAGAGTAGGAGGGGTGGGCGGGGGGGGTCGAAGGGGCAAGGGGGGGGGGTGTTTTTTTTCAATGAAGAAAGCATGTAACACGCACACACACACACACACACACACACACACACACACACTGAAAAAAATCTGAAGTGTACCAAGGAATACTCTCAGTATTCACTGCCTGTTTTGAGTCAGTCACTTCGTTGTCTGAAACAATACACATAAATTTGCCTTCAGGCTCATCATTATCATTTTATAAGCTTTTTGTGAGGGGACAATAGCTTCACCTCTCAAATGCAGCAGAAATGTTCGTTTTTCTGCAGTCGAGACAGCACTGAACTTATTGGAACAGTTGATTTATCTCCCTTTGACTGCTTGTTGTATACCTCTGAGCTATCGGGGCCCCAAATTGCAGGAATCGGGCAATGTCAGCAGGTAAATAATAGGCCTGTAAAAGCATTCTTTGTTAATTTTTCGAACTTTTTAAGCCAAAGAAATATCGGCCAATATTTTTGTATACCAACCTAACTTCAGTTGGTAAGACTGTTTTGTTGTTGTTGCTGTTTTTCTTCTGGTTAGTGTTTCTGAAAATGAGATATTAATATTCTTAATTTTTTAGAACAATAATTTTTTAGGACAATGATGAAATTGAAAATAAGTCTAAGGGCATGCAACGTGTGGAGGAAGGATTTGATAGTACCTGGGTCATTTTCTGAGAGCTGTGGATCATTTTGGTCTCCAGCAACTGAAGAAACAGCATGGCATGGCAAGCAGGTGTTTCGGAATAGGAAAAATTTGGGTGTTTTAGGGACTGAATGGGTTGAATTCCTGGTATCCTGACCTCCTGAATATATATGTCAGCTTTCACTTCGCCAGGTCGTCAGTGGCAAGAAGATTGACCAAGTGGCAACCCTCGCAGTCACGCACCTCCGTCTGCCTCTTTTGACGCTGGAAGAGGTTGACCAGCTGGAGAAAGATAATAAGACGGATAACTTACTGCCGGTGAGTCTTTTTGCTGATTTAAAACCAAAAACGTGTTTATGTACTTTGGAGGGGAAAAAAGTGAGAGGGAGTGGAGATAAGATAAGATAAGAATAACTTTATTATCTCCAACTGCAGAAATTTGGTCAGGTGCATTATCACAACATAGACAAGTAAACAACATGGGGACCATAACTGTAAAAGCCAACAACAGCCCCTACAAATATTACGAAGATACAAATGTAAAAAATATCACATACATCGTTTCATACATACATCCACACACTGCAGGTAATAACTAGTATTCTTAATGTAAAAACAGAAAGAATTAAGAAACATTATTTGAATATAATTATAAACATAGCATACTATACTGCACATTGATTATAATAGACAGATAAGATAAGTATAAAGATGAATTGCGGAAAACCACAACCAGATAATCAGCACACACACCCGCACCCGCAGAAGAAGGTGGGCAGGGAGAGAGGGGGAGGGTGGAACAGATGAATGTATACCCACACATGTGTGTGTGTGTGTGTCTGTGTGTACCTGGCTGTGTGTGTATGTGTGTGTGTGTCTGTATGTCTGTCTGTCTGTGTGACAGAAACACAGACAGAGGCTCAGACTCAAATTCAGTTGTTTTATTGCACTAATCATCGTAATCATAATCACAATTATGATAATTATCGTGATTATCATTATATATTTATTCACATGTTTATATATGAAAATTATTATTATCATTATTGGTATCACATGTTTCTATATGAAAATTATTATTATCATTATTGGTTTTATCATCATTATCATTATAGTTATTATTATTATCTAATGTTACTATCAGTATGATTATTATCATTAGCAGTGGTAGTGTTATTTTTGTGTTATTGTTATGATCATTATTATTGTCGTCAGTAGTAGTAGTAGTACTATTATCATTTTCATCATATTTAGTATTATCATCATCCTGATGTTATTGTGAGCAACTGACAACAAAAGGCCTATAGTCTGTGTGCGGGTGGAGTCTATGGCACTGCATCACATCACTATTATCATTTTTTATCATTATTAGTATTATCATCGTGATGTTATTGTGAGCAATCGACAACAAAAGGCCTGTTACTCTGTGTGCAGGTGGAGTCTATGGCTCTGGCCTGGAAACTGCACGCCACAAAACAGGGGGACAAAGGCAACCCCCTGTTCACCCGGCGTAAGGGCACAGCACCCAGAGACACCCATCGCTACCTCGACAGCAGTCAGAGCTAAACAGAAAACGCCTTGCCTCTCTGAACAGCAAAAGACGGACCAGTTGGCTTTCCACTGCTCAAGATAATTCTGCAGATTGGCTCCTCAAGATTACTGATTAATGCTGATATATTCAACAGCTCGGCCATGCAAAAGAGTATGTGCAGTCATTTCTAGACTCCCGGAAGCTTTAACTGTGCAAACCTACACCCATGTTGATGATGGAAATATTACATCACATTACCATACAAACTGCAGCTACTGTTATTTTTGGACTTCCAGAAGCTCTGACTGTTCAAAACCTACATCAGCATTGATGATGCATATTACATCGCAATGTGGTGTGTTTTTTTCCAACCAACCAATTTTTCACATAAATCTGCATTGACCTGTACTCCCCTTGCCAACAAATTGGACAGAAACCAAATGATGATGTATTAACCTTGCCAAAAAAACAAAAAACAAAACAAAAAAATGAAATAAAAAAAATAGAAAAAAACAGAAATGGGACAACCAAATTTCAACACAAATCTCTGCCACTCTGCTCATCCTCAGAAAGGAAAAGATAGCATCCCACTCCTGTCTGGCAATCTCTCTACTGGCTGGCTGTCTCCACAGAAGAAAGTACAAGATTTTTTCACTCTCTGTCATAAATGCATAAGCAAATCCACCACATCATATACATGTGCCTGACTTCACCTTTACACCACATCTCGCTCTCCACGATCAACTTCAGATCCTCAACTGTAACTGCATTCCCAGGATCAAACACTCCACATCAGCCACCATTTTTCTTTCAGTCTCTGGAACTTGCACTTGGATATGTCTCCTTTCGTTTTAATCTCTGCACTCAACACTATCAAGTCTGGACTAAAAACCGAACTCTTTCCAAATTGGCTCTTCCATACCTCCCTTTTTCTGTTCATAGTTTCTCTTGCTGTTTATCTTCGTGTATTTGTAAGTTTTGTCTTTCATCCCACTGTTTCAGAGCTATGCATGTGTGTGAAGGATGGGTGTGAATGCACTTTGGTTTGTTTCTGCACTAGATTTAGTGCTATGTATTATTGGTACATTATTTGTTGTAATTAATATCATTATTAATCATCATCACCATTATCATCAGCATCATCATCACATTCATTATTATTATTATTATCATTATTATCATTACTACTACTACTACTACTACTACTACTATCATTATTACTATTATTGTTGTTGTTGCTGCTGCAGCTGTTTTTGTTGTTGTAAGGTTTACAAAATATTTATGAACAGAAGAAACAAAGTCAGTGTTTTACATACTTTATTGTCTTATTTTAAAACAATAACAGTGCTTGATATACTTTGTTGTCTTACTTTTTTTCAGTTTGTAAACTTTGTTGTTTCACAGTATTCACAGTATTCTTTTTTTTTCTTTATATATATATATATATATATATATGTATATATTGCTTTGATGTACTTTGCACTGATTATCTTTATCTCATCAGTTGTTGTTTTGTTTTTTTTTGTTTTGTTTTGTTGTTTTTTTTGCTTTAAAATCACTGGATCAGACACTGCATTAAGAGATTATAGTAAGCTGGGTATTTTGTGTGGGTTTTTTTTTTTGTGTGTGTGTGGGTTTTTTTGTTGTTTTTTTTTTGTTGTTGTTGTTTTTTTCTTCTATCTGTGCGTGTTTGACAGGGTCAGAAGACTTGGAATCCTTTTTTTTTTTTCTGAAACTTTGATATGTTTGAATATTAGCAATGCTCTGCATTTATGTTACTTATCACATGCTAATGTCAGCAGTGTATAATCCAGTGGTTTTGGAGGTTTTAGTTTTTATAGAATGCATCTTTATGTGTTTGAAATTAAAAAAATAAAAAAATGAACAGGTACTTCTATCCCTTTTAATTTTTTGTTTATTTGGTTTTGGTCTTTTGCTGTTGCTTTTTGTTGTTGTTGTTGTTTTTGTTTGTTTGTTATTGGAATGTAATCATACAGCTCACAGAACTGAAATTTGTTGAAGTAATCATTTTCAGTCTGAGTGCTTTTGTGAAATATTTTAGATGTTCTTGTTAATGCACATTAGTAATTGTGGTGTTTGTTTTTGTTTTTTCCATTGTTAATCTGTAATCTTTTTTTTTCCAGATATTTTGTATAATGTTTGATACAGTGATATTTTTTATGTGACAATATAACCAGTTAGGCACTTTTGTCATATTTGAATTCAAAGACTTTGAAACTGTTTTTGTTAGTGAGAGTACTTTTACAGATGTTTTAAATTCTCCTGCTTATGTTTACATTAACTTCATAACTATTGTTGTTTTGAATCTTTTTTTGTGATATGTTTGATATGCAAGGGTAATGTGTGTTTGGAGTTATTCTGCTGAGTATACATTGCAATTCCATGTAGAAAATAAGATTATGAAATTATAAGATATCGATGACAACCTTGTCAGTATGTCTTTATTGTGCTTGATTTGTGTGTAATTGCATTCCCAGGAAATGTGTGTGTGTGTGTGTGTGTGTGTGTGTGTGTGTGTTCTTCATCATAGTGTGTCAGGTCAGAGGCTCTTCTCTGCCATGTGTGTGTGCATGAGTGGGCCTCTGTCTGTGTCTTCTCTCTCTTTCTTCTCTCTCTCTCTGTCTCTCTCTCTCCCCCCTCTCTCTCTCTCTCTGTTCGCTGTCTCTCTCTCTCTCATATTTATTTAAAGTTGTTGTAATGTGTCACTCATGTTAGCTCCCTCATTATGGAGCCAAGGTCTGAATCCGAATAAACCATTTTATATTCATGTCTGTACCTATCTCTCTGTTCTGACTTAAGCTCTCAGATGTGACTGATGAATAAAGTATATATAAAAAAAAACCTTACGACAGCAGCACTAAACCCTAACTCATCAGAACTAGGCAGTTCTTTACTAAGCAGTACCAACTTAAGCAGCACACCTGGAACTCATACACAGTACCAAAACTCAGGTCAGAAACAATATCAAAACAGGCTGGACATTACAGACACGAAAGGCTGACATAACAATCATTAACGTCTGTCGTCAGGCCAAAACATGTGAACACCCTTCACCGTATGTCCAGTGGTATACACTCTTCCCACAGAGATCTATGTGAGGTAAAACAAGCTCCATTTAGCTTACCTGCTACCAACAATGACATAAAATACTGTGCACCAAACATATGACTAATACAACACTCGGTGTTTATCCAAGTCCAGTAAATAACAAGCAGCAATAACTGAGTGTTTCCATTTTGACCAAACAAAACTCCATTTTATCTCCACAAAGTATCTTATTGGTACAGTTACATAGGAATCATAATTACCAAGTTCAGTCTGTCTCTGGAAAACAGCAAACGTAGAACTGACAATGTCAGCGCTCTCAGTGTTTATCAGCTGATTAGCCAGCCATAATACAATCCATTTTCCCAATTTTCTCAGAACAAAGTATACCACTGGCACAAAAACACATCCACATCACATGGGAATCAAAACTACCACATTGTCCCATAATGCTTTGTTGCAGCACCCACTACACATACACATGGAAACAACAAATATGAGATACAGCCAGCCTGATCAAAGATAGGTTTAGCAAAAATTTCCCCCAAGCTCCAGAATCTATGGCCCCAACACACATAGCCAGCTGGGTGTGTGAATGGAAGGCAGGTGGAAGAAAGGACAGACTGCACAGCCTGATCACAGCCTTCATCAACATGATTTTCTGACACACCAACATTCAGATCAACAGATGACATGGTGTGCATCACGAGGGATGAGAAATGGGTTGAGGGGAGGAGAGAGAAGGCGGTTGGTGGCCCCTAGATTTCTTATCTGGTTCAAAGAGCATATTTGATGGGCGCAATAGCCAAGTGGTTAAAACGTTGATGGCACCTGCTGGATAAAGGGTGGAGATTTTTCCGATCTCCCAGGTCAACATAATTATGTGCAGACCTGCCAGTGCCTGAACCCCCTTCATGTGTATACACAAGCAGAAGATCAAATATGCACGTTAAAGATCCTGTAATCCATGTCAGCATTCAGTGGGTTATGGAAACAACAACATACCCAGCCTGGCATGCACACCCCCGAAAGTGGAGTATGGCTGCCTACATGGCAGGGTAAAAACAGTTGTACGCATAAAAGCCCACTCATGTACAAACAAGTGAACATGGGAGTTGCAGCCCATGAATGAAGAAAAAGAAGAAGAAGAAAGACCATATTTAGCAAAAGAGACAACTACTCACTGCACTTGCCATGCCACACTGATAAACTCGCTGACCTCATCACCCCAATTTACTGAACACGGAGACTGCTGTAAAGTGATTGACCACGACAGAGCAACTGACAAACTCGCTGACCTCATCACCGTAATTTACTGAACATGGAGACTGCTGTAAAGTGATTGACCAAGACAGCACACTGACAAACTCGCTGACCTCATCACCCCAATTTACTGAACACGGAGACTGCTGTAAAGTGATTGACCACGACAGAGCAACTGACAAACTCGCTGACCTCATCACCCCAATTTACTGAACACGGAGACTGCTGTAAAGTGATTGACCACGACAGAGCAACTGACAAACTCGCTGACCTCATCACCCCAATTTACTGAACATGGAGACTGCTGTAAAGTGATTGACCAAGACAGAGCAACTGACAAACTCGCTGACCTCATCACCCCAATTTACTGAACACGGAGACTGCTGTAAAGTGATTGACCAAGACAGCACACTGACAAACTCGCTGACCTCATCACCCCAATTTCCTGAACACGGAGACTGCTGTAAAGTGATTGACCACGACAGAGCAACTGACAAACTCGCTGACCTCATCACCCCAATTTACTGAACACGGAGACTGCTGTAAAGTGATTGACCAAGACAGAGCAACTGACAAACTCGCTGACCTCATCACCCCAATTTACTGAACACGGAGACTGCTGTAAAGTGATTGACCAAGACAGCACACTGACAAACTCGCTGACCTCATCACCCCAATTTACTGAACATGGAGACTGCTGTAAAGTGATTGACCAAGACAGCACACTGAGAAACTCGCTGACCTCATCACCGCAATTTACTGAACACGGAGACTGCTGTAAAGTGATTGACCACAACAGAACAACTGACAAACTTGCTGACCTCATCACCCCAATTTACTGAACATGGAGACTGCTGTAAAGTGATTGACCACGACAGAGCAACTGACAAACTTGCTGACCTCATCACCCCAATTTACTGAACACGGAGACTGCTGTAAAGTGATTGACCACGACAGAGCAACTGACAAACTCGCTGACCTCATCACCGCAATTTACTGAACATGGAGACTGCTGTAAAGTGATTGACCACGACAGAGCAACTGACAAACTCGCTGACCTCATCACCCCAATTTACTGAACATGGAGACTGCTGTAAAGTGATTGACCACGACAGAGCAACTGACAAACTCGCTGACCTCATCACCCCAATTTACTGAACATGGAGACTGCTGTAAAGTGATTGACCACGACAGAGCAACTGGGAAGGTGGGTTGAAGTGCGTGGCAACAGATACGGTAAGGAACCACAGAAGAGTAGATATGCACTAAAATGCATGCATTTGTACTTGCTCATATGTATGTGTGTTTATGTTTAAACATAGTGCATATATCTGTTTTTGTGTGTATGTCCTTCTGTGTACGTACAAGTGTGTATGTACGTGTGTGCACGTGCATTCGTGACTGTAGTAAGTGTGTGTATGCATGCACACCCACACACACACACACACACACACACACACACACACACACACACACATGTGCATGCACACGCATTGTTTGGAGAATATGTGTAATGTAGGTTCACTACCCAGCCACCAATTCACACCTCTTCCCCATCCCTCAAAAAAAGTTTCTACCTGTTATTTTCATGTGTAAGTGTAGACTTCACAACATTCGAGGTGTTGTATAATATTTATGTTTTGTTATAAAGATAATGGTCATCATCATTATCACCATCATCATAATCAGTCAAGGTATTTAAGCACCAGTTCCCCCCCCCCTCCCCCTCCATTCCTCACTCCTTTTATGCCATCTCATTTATTTATTCCCCACCCCCACCCACCCCCAACCTTTCGCGTCAATCACTCTATCGCCACTGGAGAACACTGTGATATATGTTTATACATGTCTATGTTGCAGATGCACGTTTTTGTTCTCATATCTGTAAAAAGACGAAAAAGTTGCCACAGTGTTTCAACAGCAGACACAGCAACACGTTGATTATTTTGCCACATATTAGGGGGGGGGTTCCGCAAACCAGTTGCTTGAAGAAAAAAAAAAGTTCTATGTGGATTGATTTTATACCTGTTTGGAAGACATCTTGCAGGTAAACATTTACTCCAATCACATTCGCACTCTCCCTCCTGCCCACTAAGCTTAACTGGATCAGAGGGGACGAGAAGTGACAGACAGGCATCCTATTGATGGCCCCTGGCACCCCCCCCCCCCCCCCCCGCCGCCGCCGCCGCGCCCTCCTTCCAGCACTCCCCCCCTACCCACTACTTACCTAAACATTCACTCTCACATTCATACCCGACATTGCTGTAATTTATGGTTTTGCCTACTCTTGGCGTTTCGCGGCACAATCCTGGAGACAAGGCTAACATCCGAGGTATTTGTGTTGATGGTCACTATGTAACTGCTTCAAAACACAGCTGGGTCTGCGAATCGTGATTGTTGGAACGTTATTAATACGTCTGAGTTAGTTCACTTTATACACATTTATTTATCAATGAAATACTGCTCTAATTAGTTAGTTCACTTTATACACGTTTATTTATCAGTGAAATACTGCTTGTTGACAGCTGAGGCTGGTCACGAAGCTTAGTTATCTTTGTTTTTGTATTTGCAGACGACGTGAACAACTTAATCACTACGCATCAGCCGGGCATCAGCTAGGCACGAGGCATCAGCATGGCCTCAAACGTTGTCAGATCAAAAGTGCTCAAATTCATTGGTACGTAGAGAGTGAGAGATAGAAAAAGTATGTGTGTGTGTGTGTGTAAATTTCTGTCTTGATCCCAGTCATCCTGACTGTTTTTTTCCTGGCTCAAGCCTGTGTGTTGTTCATTTGAAACTTTTCTCAGTTTAATTATTATTTTCTTGTGTCAAGTACTACTTGAAGTCGTATATAGTGTTGACCCAAGCAAGGGTTAGTAATGTATGTCAATTGTAATTAAAAAAAAAATATTGGTAATACTAGTAGCATGTTATCTTTGAAAATAAAGAACTCACACACACACACACACACACACACACACACACACACACACACACACACACACACAATTAGTCAGTACCTCAGTTCTCAAACATGTCACAAGAGACATGCTTGCAGCCCCCCCCCCCCCCCCACCCCACATACACACATGCACACACACACATACACACACACCTGTACCCCTAGTCCCATGGCCTCTGCCCACCATTGATTGTTTCTGTTGCTTGTTTCATGGCCATTCTGATCTGACTGGTTCTATAATGACTGACATTCCACTTTTATTTCCAGACATTGGAGCAAATCTTACAGGTGAGAAGAACGTGTTGAAGTTGCGTTTTTAGGTGCAAATCAATTTAATCTGTTGAGCACAATGTCTTCACACACATGTACACACACACACACACACACACAGACACACAGATATATATATATATATATATATATATTTTTTTTTTTTTTTTTTTTTTTTTTTAGCCAATTGTTTGAAATATGTATTTTCATGTGAAAATGTGCACTTTACATATTAAATACATCTAGAAATTTATTGGTTGCTTCTATAAACTAGTGGTTCTGACTGAATTTTGTAAACAAAGTGAATCTGTGAAAAAATTCTGCCTTTCTTGTGTGTGTGTGTGTGTGTGTGTGTGTGTGTGAATGAAATTTGGTTTTTTACCAAGGATAAAACTTTTCAGCCAGTCAAATGTAATTTATCATGTGTTTCAACTTTAAACTTTGTTTTCCCTGAGGATAGTGGTTTTCAGGTAGATTTAATTCATCATATGTTTAATTTTTTTTTCCACCAAGAATAAGTTTTCAATCAAATATAGTAATTATTCCTACACTGGCAGTTCCCAAAGAAAAGGCAGGAAAGTTTGAAAAAGTAATAAGGTGAAATTAAAATAATACACAGCAACATCAAGCAGAGCATACTACTGCACAACAGCTAAGATTTTATTATTTTATTACAGATCCTGTATTTCGTGGACAATATCATGGATCTAAAAAACATGAAGGTCAGTTACTGCTTTTGTGTGTATATGTGTGTGTGTGTGTGTGTGTGTGTTTGTGTTAGTGTGTATGTGTTGTGATAATCTAGTTTTTGTTTCATAGTTAACTGCGGAGTATAGCCAACACAAACAATTGCAGCAACTCTAGATATAACTCAAGCACCATGGTTAAGGAATGTAAACCACCAACCTTTCCCAGGCTGATAAGCACCACTCTCATTGTCTCTGCTCTCTCCTTGCATACACTGTCCCCTCCACGCAATTTCACCCTGCACCTCTCGGCGGATGCAATAGCCCAGTGGTTAAAGTGTTGGACTTTCAATCTGAGGGTCCTGGGTTCAAATCTTGGTGACAGCGCCAGGTGGGTAAAGGGTGGAGATTTTTCTGATCTCCCAGGTCAACGTATGTGCAGACCTGCTAGTGCCTGAACACCCTTCGTGTGTATACACATGCAGAAGATCAAATACAAATGTTAAAGATCCTGTAATCCATGTCTGCGTTCGGTTGGTTATGGAAACAAGAACATACCCAACATGCACACCCCCGAAAACAGAGTATGGCTGCCTACACGGTAAATGAATTTTTTAAATATGATTTTTTTAAAAAAAAGGTCATACATGTAAAATGTTACATGTGCGTCTGAGTATGTACGTGTGTGTGCCTGTGATCTGATTGAATGACACAGGAAACAAATGATGAGTGCCAAGTGGCAGCCGTCAGTCGGCTCTACCCAGGTAGGCAGCCTGTTGTGCAAATAACCCCGTGTTTGTAAAGCGTGTAGAGCTTGGTCTCCGACGGAGGATAGGCGCTATAATAAGAATCCATATCAATCAATCAATCAGTCAAACCTGTTTGTGTGCAGACCTCGCTGCATTGAATATTTAGGATAAGATGAAGTTCATTGTTCAAAAGTTCATCCGAGTGTTTTCTGAGGATGAAATGAATGAAACTTGAAACAACCACGCAGTATTGTTCTGTTTACAACACAGCTACATGTTTCCAGTTTACTGCTTGTTTCAGATGATTTCAAAGACGTTCTTCAGAGGGCTGCTGATATTGGAATGGAAAAGGTGCTGATTTAATGTATGAACATCATGAGTGTGTGTGTGTTTGTGACAGAGAGACAGACAGATAGAGTATTGTGTGTAGTGTAGTGTTGTGAAGTGTAGTGTTGTGCAGTTTATTCTTTATTTTTGCAACAGACTTTTCAGTGTGAAATTGTATTGTATTGCTCTTTTTGTCACAACATATTTCTCTGTGTGAAATTTGGACTGCTCTCCCCAGGGAGAGCGCGTTGCTACACTGAGAGCGCCACCCATTCTGCCTGCAATTTTATTTGTTTTCCTATCAAAGTGGAGTTTGCTACATAATTTTGCCAGGGACAACCGTTTTGTTGCTGTGGGTTCTTTTACGTGCGCCAGTTGCATGCTGCACATGGGACCTTGGTTTTTGTGCTTTTGTTTTGCTTGTTTTTCTTTTGTTTTCTTCCCTCCCTTCCCTCATGATTGAAAAGCAGTACAAGAGTGAGGGCTGAGGTATATTATAGCTGTTATTAATATAATGATATTTTTAATGGATTGATGACCAGTCGACAAAAGCAATCATGTTCATGCAAATTTGTGCATCATCTTTGCAAACGTCATGTGATAGTCTTACTAAATATTACTTTCTCAGTTGTGTTGTTAAAGTTTATGCTTTTTTGGGTTTTTTGGGTTTTTTTTTAGCATTTCAAGCTCTTTAAAGTAATAGAATATGAATACAGGTCCTTTCACTATGTCCAATGGTAGCATTGTGCATCATACAAATAAATGATTCCTGACAATATCGGATCCAGTGTTCATTGTATTTGTATGGATGAACAAACTATTTTATTCTTTAATTGAATTGTTGTGTATTTTTTTGGGTGGGGTGGGGAGGGAGGTAAACTAAAATTGTTGTCAAATTATGAGAATTAATTATATTATTATGCAGATCATGATCACTGGTGGGAGTTTGAAGGACTCTAAAGGTGCCTTGGAACTGGCAAAAACAGAAGGTAAGAAACAGACTACAGATTCGCTGCTTGGACAGTTTAGTGTGTGTGCATGCTTTCATGCTGTGTGTTTGCATGCTATGTGTGTGTGTGCGTGTGTACATATGGGTTAGTGTGTGTTTGTATGTGTGTGTGTGTATGTATGTGCAATTAAAAATCATCTTAGTGAAGGCCTCTGAAAAGGTGATGACAAAACATATTTAATTACACATACTTAACCGTGACCCAGCTAGTGCAGACTCTGGCAGGGGTCTGACATTCCTGTCCTGTGCAAACTACTATCCGCCTATGCGGAGGAAATGAAAGTACTACGGCCGATAACCTCCCGGAAGTATGTAACGTCCCCTTTGTCCCCCCTGGCTAGCGCCCTCTTTTTCCGGCAGCCATCTCGACACCTGTTCCTGTGCACTTCATACGGCTAAGTTTTTTGCATTTTCTATCTGTCTGTCGATTCTTTGGCGTTTCTGTTTTGTGTCCAATATTTATTTCTGTGTGTGTATGTGTGTCTGTGTGTGTGTGTGTGCAATTAAGAATTATATTTTTCTTCATTAGTTAGTCGTTGGTACAGACATGATACATTACATAAATGCCTTTTGATATTATTGTCTTCATGAGTGTTCCCTATGCTCAGCCGCCGATATTTTCTCCCCGTCCACAAGACCTTGAGTGGTGGTCTGGATGCTAGTCATTCGGATGAGACGTTAAACCGAGGTCCCATGTGCAGCATGCACTTAGTGCATGTAAAAGAACCCATGGCAACAAAAGGGTTGTTCCTGGCAAAATTCTGTAGAAAAATCCACATTGATAAGAAAAAAAATAAAACTGCACGCAGGAAAAAATACCAAAAAAAAAAATGGGTGGCGCTGTAGTGTAGTGATATGCTCTCCCTTGGGAGAGCAGCCCAGATTTCACACAGAGAAATCTGTTGTGATAAAAACAAATACAAATACAAATACAAGTAAAAGCCAAAAGAAGAAACTTAGATTCACCTGAATATCAAGTCCACCTTTCAAAATATTTGCACATTGCTGACATCATATTATGTTTGACTTTGTACTTTTTATGGAGTATTTCAGCCTGAGGTCGCTGTAGTCTGGGCATTCAAACAGTACATGAAATTCATCTTGACAATCATCAAAAGAAAGAGGTCACTTGACCAACTGGGGGAGAAATAAAAGCAGTAGATGTGGCTCTTTGTAGCCAAAACACCCATTCTGAAACATGCAAGAATTGTTATAGAATTTTTGGTATTAATGTTATCAAAGGATTTTTTCCATTCAAAGGCAGTTTTGGAACGGATGATAGAATTCAGAACGTTTGCTTTCTGACACATGCGCGTATTAATGTCGTTAACAAACTCTGTAGACGTTTGTTGCGCAAGAGAGTTGAAGACAGACTAGACTAAAGGGAGTCAACAAACATTCACTTGCGAGTTCAGTCTCAATCTCCTGCACTCTTCCGAAAACAAAACAGACACAAGGTATTGCCCCTGAGCCTATATAATTTAACCAAAAAAGATTCACATATTGTTCTGCTTAATAAGCAAATAATATACACACGCACATTCACACACAAATGTAGGCATCCAATTTTGAGTCTGGGGAATGCTGACTTCTGTTCAATGTTTTTGAGGGCCCCCAAACTGAACACAGGGATCGCATTAACGCATGTTTTTCGCGTATTTGACGCATTTTGATTTTCGCTGACGCATTTTCACAGCGCTCACGCGTAACACTTACGCAAAACAACTTTTACTCCAAGCCGTATCAATGCAACTTAGGACTGACTTGGCAGCTAGGTTTGCGATACTGAATCAGACGGTACAAGACAAAGTGTCTGTGCATGCGGAGCACTGCGAGATGCCTACGTGACTCTTAACAGCTACAGCCAATTAACAGAGTACCCGCGCACACAACACTGCTTAGCTGAGGAGTTTTGGAACAGAGTGGCGTCATTACAGGGCGTGACCAGTTTCG
Organism: Babylonia areolata; assembly: GCF_041734735.1. NCBI lineage: Eukaryota > Metazoa > Mollusca > Gastropoda > Neogastropoda > Buccinidae > Babylonia > Babylonia areolata. The sequence continues at coordinate 62,939,045 of NC_134878.1, read as the reverse complement.
AGAAAGCCTGCAAAGTCGTCATCATGGATTATGACGCAACATATCCTGATTTTGCTGTGCTGGCGAACATTGCATTGACAGTCCCTGTCAGCTCTGTTCCTTGTGAGAGAGGTTTCAGCTGGCAAAATATGATCAAAACTGCTGACCGATCAAGACTGACAGATGCGCATGTGGACACGCTGTTGCGCATTGCAATGGAAGGTCCAGCATTGAGCCAGTGCAACGAACTGATTGTTAGGGGTTGCGGTGAATTTCAGCGCCGACGTGAGCGGCGAAAATAGGTGAGTAAACCTTTGATTTAGTGTCATAGGTCTGACGCAATTCTGACTCTAACTTACGCGTTTTTTTGCCGACTTTGCGTAACCTGCACGCGTTTTGAAAAAGTCTAGCGCGATCCCTGTGAACAGTCTGGGGAATGCTGACTTCTGTTCAATGTTTTTGAGGGCCCCCAAACTGAACAGTCAACACACATATCACCTCGGGACTTGTGCTGCACACACAAATTTCTTGGTTCCTTCGGACGTGTCTTAGTCTTCAAGACACGTGTTGTCTCGAGGCTGCACCAGCCTCACCAGACCTCAGCCAGGTCTGTCCCGCTCCAGTCTCCCCGGACTGGGCCGCTACCACGTCTCCTCGGACAGTGGGTTGATCCCGTCTCCTTGGACTGGGCTGTCTCTACGTCTGCCCCAGAACTCTGTAGCCAGAACCACAGAGCACCAACAGCGAGACCTTTCCCTTCCAAGCCTCTGCGACAGACTGTTTTCCCCAGCCAGTTAAACCGGGCAGAGAAAAATATCCTCACTGACCAGTACAAAAAAAAACAAAACTCACTGACCAGGACAAAAAACACGTGCAAATAAACAGAAGCACTTGAACTCCCCTGCACGAGGAAATCAGATTGTGGCACTCCGTAACAGCGTTCTTTAAATCTGTGAGCGAAGTGTTTCTCATCAGCACTTTATTTAGGAAAGACAAAACAGTGGAAGGAGAGGTGTAGGACCATGCCTTCCTTTTCCAAGCTTTTGACACAGTGGAGTATGAATTCACTGCCCCTGATGGCCGTTAAAGATCTTTAACCCCTTTAATTACACATACTTAACCGTGACCCAACTAGTGCAGACTCCGGCAGGGGTCTGACATTCCTGTCCTGTGCAAACTATCCGCCCATGCTGCCCCTGATGGCCGTTAAAGACCTTTAACCCTTTTTTTTTATCTCTTGCACAGAAGATTATATTTCTCGACATAGAAACATACATTGCAAAGGTTGGGTTGTTGTTTTTTTATATATAACAAAGTACGGAAGAAAAAAAAAAGCAGGAAAAAAGAAAAAGAAAAAAAAAACACAAACAAAAAACAACAACAACAAAAACAATAGCATATCATCCAATTAACACATTTCACAAGTTTCATTACACTAAGGTACTTTTTGTTTAAGTCAAAATAACAGGAAAAAAAACAAACATATATATACATACATATACATACATACATATATACATACATTCATGCACACACACACACACACACATATACATATATACATACACATACATGTACATATATATAACCACCATAAAGGAAACTTGAGTCCATTTCATTTTTGGATCAAATAATGAGACTTGTTAGACAAGGAATAATGAAACACCAAGCAAAATCTGGTACATCTGTCTAATCAGAAGCAAACCAGCAAAAACTTAATAGAATATTACCACTGATAATGATATTGATAATAATAGTAGCAAAATCACGACTGGTAATAGTAAATGCAGTTAACATTATTGCATAAATCTTCTTCTTCTTCTGCGTTCACTCGTATGCACACGAGTGGGCTTTTACGTGTATGACCGTTTTTTTTACCCCGCCATGTAGGCAGCCATACTCCGTTTTCGGGGGTGTGCATGCTGGGTATGTTCTTGTTTCCATAACCCACCGAACGCTGACATGGATTACAGGATCTTTAACGTGCGTAGTTGATCTTCTGCTTGCGTATACACACGAAGGGGGTTCAGGCACTAGCAGGTCTGCACATATGTTGACCTGGGAGATCGTAAAAATCTCCACCCTTTACCCACCAGGCGCCGTCACCGTGATTCGAACCCGTGACCCTCAGATTGATAGTCCAACGCTTTAACCACTCGGCTATTGCATAATTGTGAATAGAAAAGATAGATAAATTGGGCATTTTTCACTTATTTTGTACTTTTTCTTTTTTTATCCTTTTGTTTTTTTTTTGTAACGTTTACTGCAGACCAGCTGTACAGTACCGTGGGATGTCACCCGACCCGTTGCAGTGAATTTGAGTCGAGTGGTGACCCAGACAAGTACCTGGCTGACCTGATTGATCTTGCTCGTAGCAGTCCCAAAGTGGTGGCATTTGGAGAATGCGGACTGGGTGAGTAGGATTTTTTTTTTTTTTTTTTTTTTTTTTTTTTTTATCCAGTTTTTTAAAATGCATATTATCGCATACTTGTATTCAAACATTGGATAAAAAAAAAAGAGGAAGAAGAGAAATAAGAAAAAGTTGACAATAACAAGTACAACAACAACAACAGCAACAAAGGACATATTATCGCATACATGTATTCAAACATTGGATGAAAAAGAGGAAGACTAGAAATAAGACAAAGGCGACAATAACAAGTACAACAAGGATGAATGAAAGGTCATTTTGGATGACTGATGACTTGCGCGATGAGTTTGTTTAAAGTGAAGAGGAGTTGCGCAACGTCGACCTCACTCTCTCGTCCGGGTCCACCAATTTCCAGTGGCAAGACTAAGTCGAGACGACTGGAGGATGAGCACGGATGCAGTGGATGACCAAGATATCCTTTTGGTGTCTCATCTTGCTCTCTGCACTCCACAGTGCGTTGCTGTAACCGCCTTCCTCTCCGTTGAACCGATAGGTTTCTTCCGCAGATTCTGCCGGATCCAGACTTCGCATACATGGGTAGACACATCCCGGGGGCCAACTGCGTGTGGCATGCACACAGCATGGTGGAGCTAGATGGCCGTCAGTGGCTCTCCTGAGCCGACGCCCTTTTATGGATCTCCATAAGGGTGTCTAGCCACCCGCCTCACCAGTCCCAGAAGGGAGCGGTGGAAGTGCCGGTTTAGTCGTCGGCAACCCGACCCTGAACAGGTTGTACTGGATTACAGGTTACCAGTAGCAGATCTAATGACCTGACCTGACCTGGACAAGTACATCAACAACAGCAACAAAGGACATATCGCATACATGTATTCAAACATAGGATGAAAAAGAGGAAGACGAGAAATAAAACAAAGGCGACAATAACAACACACAACAACGACAAAGGATAAAGAAAGGGGAAGTGATAGAGAAGAAGAAAGAGATTAGATACATAGATACAACAGACAGGTGACAGAGAAGGTGGAGAAAGAGATTAGATACATAGATACAACAGACAGGTGACAGAGAAGAAGGAGAAAGAGATTAGATACATAGATACAACAGACAGGTGACAGAGAAGAAGAAGAAAGAGATTAGATACATAGATACAACAGACAGGTGACAGAGAAGAAGGAGAAAGAGATTAGATACATAGATACAACAGACAGGTGACAGAGAAGAAGAAGAAAGAGATTAGATACATAGATGCAACAGACAGGTGACAGAGAAGGAGAAAGAGATTAGATACATAGATACAACAGACAGGTGACAGAGAAGAAGGAGAAAGAGATTAGATACATAGATACAACAGACAGGTGACAGAGAAGAAGAAAGAGATTAGATACATAGATACAACAGACAGGTGACAGAGAAGGAGAAAGAGATTAGATACATAGATACAACAGACAGGTGACAGAGAAGAAGGAGAAAGAGATTAGATACATAGATACAACAGACAGGTGACTGGAGAAGAAGGAGAAAGAGATTAGATACATAGATACAACAGACAGGTGACAGAGAAGAAGAAGAAAGAGATTAGATACATAGATACAACAGACAGGTGACAGAGAAGAAGGAGAAAGAGATTAGATACATAGATACAACAGACAGGTGACAGAAGAAGAAGAAAGAGATTAGATACATAGATACAACAGACAGGTGACAGAGAAGAAGAAAGAGATTAGATACATAGATACAACAGACAGGTGACAGAGAAGGAGAAGAAAGAGATTAGATACATAGATACAACAGACAGGTGACAGAAGAAGAAGAAAGAGATTAGATACATAGATACAACAGACAGGTGACAGAGAAGGAGACAGAGATTAGATACATAGATACAACAGACAGGTGACAGAGAAGAAGAAGAAAGAGATTAGATACATAGATACAACAGACAGGTGACAGAAGAAGAAGAAAGAGATTAGATACATAGATACAACAGACAGGTGACAGAGAAGAAGAAAGAGATTAGATACATAGATACAACAGACAGGTGACAGAGAAGGAGAAGAAAGAGATTAGATACATAGATACAACAGACAGGTGACAGAAGAAGAAGAAAGAGATTAGATACATAGATACAACAGACAGGTGACAGAGAAGGAGACAGAGATTAGATACATAGATACAACAGACAGGTGACAGAGAAGAAGAAGAAAGAGATTAGATACATAGATACAGACAGACAGGTGACAGAGAAGAAGAAGAAAGAGATTAGATACATAGATACAACAGACAGGTGACAGAGAAGGAGAAAGAGATTAGATACATAGATACAGACAGACAGGTGACAGAGAAGGAGAAAGAGATTAGATACATAGATACAGACAGACAGGTGACAGAGAAGGAGAAGAAAGAGATTAGATACATAGATACAACAGACAGGTGACAGAGAAGGAGAAAGAGATTAGATACATAGATACAACAGACAGGTGACAGAAGAAGAAGGAGAAAGAGATTAGATACATAGAGACAACAGACAGGTGACAGAGAAGGAGAAAGAGATTAGATACATAGATACAACAGACAGGTGACAGAGAAGAAGAAAGAGATTAGATACATAGATACAACAGACAGGTGACAGAGAAGAAGGAGAAAGAGATTAGATACATAGATACAACAGACAGGTGACAGAGAAGAAGAAGAAAGAGATTAGATACATAGATACAACAGACAGGTGACAGAGAAGAAGAAGAAAGAGATTAGATACATAGATACAACAGACAGGTGACAGAGAAGAAGAAGAAAGAGATTAGATACATAGATACAACAGACAGGTGACAGAGAAGGAGAAAGAGATTAGATACATAGATACAACAGACAGGTGACAGAAGAAGAAGGAGAAAGAGATTAGATACATAGATGCAACAGACAGGTGACAGAGAAGGAGAAAGAGATTAGATACATAGATACAACAGACAGGTGACAGAGAAGAAGAAAGAGATTAGATACATAGATACAACAGACAGGTGACAGAGAAGGAGACAGAGATTAGATACATAGATACAACAGACAGGTGACAGAGAAGGAGAAAGAGATTAGATACATAGATACAACAGACAGGTGACAGAGAAGAAGAAAGAGATTAGATACATAGATACAACAGACAGAGAAGGAGAAGAAAGAGATTAGATACATAGATACAACAGACAGGTGACAGAGAAGAAGGAGACAGAGATTAGATACATAGATACAACAGACAGGTGACAGAGAAGAAGAAGAAAGAGATTAGATACATAGATACAACAGACAGGTGACAGAGAAGGAGAAAGAGATTAGATACATAGATAAAACAGACAGGTGACAGAGAAGAAGGAGAAAGAGATTAGATACATAGATACAACAGACAGGTGACAGAGAAGAAGAAAGAGATTAGATACATAGATACAACAGACAGGTGACAGAGAAGAAGAAGAAAGAGATTAGATACATAGATACAACAGACAGGTGACAGAGAAGGAGAAAGAGATTAGATACATAGATACAACAGACAGGTGACAGAGAAGAAGAAGAAAGAGATTAGATACATAGATGCAACAGACAGGTGACAGAGAAGAAGACAGAGATTAGATACATAGATACAACAGACAGGTGACAGAGAAGAAGACAGAGATTAGATACATAGATACAACAGACAGGTGACAGAGAAGAAGGAGAAAGAGATTAGATACATAGATACAACAGACAGGTGACAGAGAAGAAGGAGAAAGAGATTAGATACATAGATACAACAGACAGGTGACAGAGAAGAAGGAGAAAGAGATGAGATACATAGATGCAACAGACAGGTGACAGAGAAGGAGAAAGAGATTAGATACATAGATACAACAGACAGGTGATGGAGAAGGAGAAAGAGATTAGATACATAGATACAACAGACAGGTGATGGAGAAGAAGGAGAAAGAGATTAGATACATAGATACAACAGACAGGTGACAGAAGAAGAAGAAAGAGATTAGATACATAGATACAACAGTATCAGTATCAGTAGCTCAAGGAGGCGTCACTGCGTTCGGACAAATCCATATACGCTACACCACATCTGCCAAGCAGATGCCTGACCAGCAGCGTAACCCAACGCGCTTATACAACAGACAGGTGACAAAAGGGCTTCAAATGGAAAAATACAAGAGCAGTCGGATTAAAAACATTTACATAATAATGCCCTTTAGTTTGTTTGTTTTGGGGATTTTTTTTTTAACCCAAAGCTTATTAATAAAAAATACAGAAGACATTTTAACGATTAAATTTATTTATTTATTATTTTACTTCTTTTAAGTGTATCACAGTGAGTCTTTAGGCCTTGCCTCGCTTGTTTTGTTTGTTTGTTTTTTTCTGCCTGCAATTTTATTTGTTTTCATATCGGAAGTAGATTTTTCTGGAACATTTTGCCAGGGACAACTCCTTTTGTTGCCATGGGTTCTTTTATGTGCGCTAAGTGCATGCTGCCCACGGGACCTCATTTATCATCTCATCCAAATGACTAACATCCAGACCACCACTCAAGGTCTAGTGGAGAGGGAGAAAATACTGGTGACTGTGGGACTGGAACCAGTGCAATGCACTCAGATTTTCTGGCTTCCTAGGCAGACGCCTTGCCACCAGGCCCACACTCCACATTAGGTGAGAGTGATCTATGTACTTTGGTATGTCTTTCTGTGCCTCTTGTTTTGCATAAACCTGGCCATGTTCATGCACAAACAAGTAATTTAGACAAGAGGGCCCAGGGTGTTCGCGAATCGATTGCGATCGTGCCTTAATCTTAGCCCGATCGCCCAATCGAGCTACATAATCATGCGACCTGTTGGAAGGCATAATTAGATAAACAACAAGGACGCCAAGGAGTCGACAGACAGAAAGAAATACGAAAAAAACTTAGCCGTATGCGGAGCACAGGAACAGGTGTCGAGATGGCTGCCGGAAAAAGAGGGCGCTAGCTAGCGGGACAAAGGGGAGGTTACCTACTTTCGGGAGGTTATCGGCCGTAGTTGCTCTCTTTTTCTCCGCATAGGCGGATAGTAGTTTGCACAGGACAGGAATGTCAGACCCCTGCCGGAGTCTGCACTAGTTGGGTCACGGTAAGTATGTTATTTAAACGTAATTTTAGATAGAAAATTTCCTATTTAGACAACCCAATCAGTGCAGATGTTCCATGTAAAAGAATTGTTAAAAAAATATTAATTTGGAGTTGCATGTTGATAGCAAGTTTCATGTGTGTGCTTTCTTTTGTTTTTCTTTATATGCATTTTTCTGAAAATTTATAAATTTAGATTTGAAAATGAATGAGCGATAGAAATCATCTTTATGACATAATCATAGATTTGAAAATGAATGAGCGATAGAAATCATCTTTGTGACATAATCATAGAGAACTCTGTGCTTTTGAATGTTTAGATGCCTTCACAAGAGAGAGTTTAAGATATATATATGTCATATAAATGATATTTCCGTTCTCTTTCTAACATGAAACAGTTTGTGTCATTGGTTGCAGATTATGACAGAACACAATTCTGTCCTCCAGAAGTTCAAAGAAAGTAAGTTGTTGTTGCTGTTGTTGTTTTTAATTAACCGAATTTAAAAAAAATTTTTAGAGCATGATGGTGAAATATTTATTTAAGATTTATGGGTCAGGTCTTAATTTCTGTGACTTAGGTAATTGTTGAAATTTGATCCCATCGCATAAGTTTGCTTACGCACAACCATATTTATTACCACATAGAACATACATACATGTCTTTCTATCTAGAAAAATAATAGATGAATAAGTAATAGCAGCAGTAAATAATTCTTTCTTCTTCTTTTTTTTTTTTTTTTTTTTTTTGACAATCTTTCTCTCTGTACCTATCTGCCTGTTATAATTATGTCCATCCAGCAAATCAGTTTGTCTTTCTAAATTCATGTCTGTGCAATTAGCTGAGAAAAAAACAACACAAGTCAGTCCTTCAGGTTGTACGACATGAAGTGAACTTCAGAGACCTCCCCTTATGACTGGCAGGTATTTTGAAAGACAGATGGAAGAGGCAGAGGCCACAAAACTGCCCCTCTTCCTACACTGTCGTAACTCAGCGCTGTCGTAACTCAGAGACCTCCCCTTATGACTGGCAGGTATTTTGAAAGACAGATGGAAGCGGCAGAGGCCACAAAACTGCCCCTCTTCCTACACTGTCATAACTCAGCACTGTCGTAACTCAGAGACCTCCCCTTATGACTGGCAGGTATTTTGAAAGACAGATGGAAGCAGCAGAGGCCACAAAACTGCCCCTCTTCCTACACTGTCGTAACTCAGCGCTGTCGTAACTCAGAGACCTCCCCTTATGACTGGCAGGTATTTTGAAAGACAGATGGAAGCAGCAGAGGCCACAAAACTGCCCCTCTTCCTACACTGTCGTAACTCAGCACTGTCGTAACTCAGAGACCTCCCCTTATGACTGGCAGGTATTTTGAAAGACAGATGGAAGCAGCAGAGGCCACAGAACTGCCCCTCTTCCTACACTGTCGTAACTCAGCGCTGTCGTAACTCAGAGACCTCCCCTTATGACTGGCAGGTATTTTGAAAGACAGATGGAAGCAGCAGAGGCCACAAAACTGCCCCTCTTCCTACACTGTCGTAACTCAGAGACCTCCCCTTATGACTGGCAGGTATTTTGAAAGACAGATGGAAGCAGCAGAGGCCACAAAACTGCCCCTCTTCCTACACTGTCGTAACTCAGCGCAGGACTTCATGGAGATTATCTCCAGGAACAGAGACAAGATTGCAGGAGGAGTTGTAAGTAAACATCTTACTTTTTCCCTCTTTTTTTTTTTCATTTTTTTTCATTTTGTTGATTTATTTGTCCATTTATTTTGTTTGTGATTTTTATGTGGCTGAAGATAATTTCAAGATAAGCAGTTGACATATTGATATATTCTGACAGATTATGATCTCTGCAAGAACATGTGCTATGATTACTGCAAACATTTCTTGTAGACATGAACTCAGTCTTATAGAGAGACGCAGAGTGTGTGTGTGTGTGTGTGTGTGTGTGTGTGTGTGTGTGAACTATGTTTGGCCAACTGGTTGTACTTAATGTTCTGTCTATTTTTTTAATTATTTTTTTTAATTCATTTTTATCTTTATTATTATGTTAATGTTTCATGCAAACCTAGCATAGGCTCTTAGTGCCAAATCAGCGCATGGGATTTATGTGAAGATCAGGCATTTGCGTTGGTTTTGGGGGGTTTGTTTGTTTTTTTTCTTCAGCAGATGTGGTGTAGCCCATATGGATCAGTTTGCTGAAAGGCATTTGTGATTTTGTCAGTTATTATTGTTTAAGACCAACTTAAGATGACGTGTAACGTTTGTATTGTATTGAATTACTTTTTGTCATAACAGATTTCTCTGTGTGAAATTCGGGCAGCTTTCCCCAGGGGAGAGTTTATCATTTCAGTGCAGCACCACCATCATCTTTTTTCTGTGTGCCAGTGTGTTTTCTTCACTATCAAAGTGGATTTTTCTACAGAATTTTGTCAGGGTCAACCATTTAGTCGCCGTGGGTTCTTTTGCGTGTGCTTACTGATTGCTGTACACAGAGCGTCAGTCTGTTGTCTCATCCGAATGACTAGCACCCAGACCACCTCTCAATGGGGGAGTAAACATCCTGGTATGGTTAAATGAGATTGAAACCTGTGGACACTCACGGGTGGATTTCCCTTCATAACTTTGTCAGGGTCAATCCTTCTGTTGTCATGGGTTCTTTCACATGTGCGTAGTGATAACTGCACACAGAACCTCAGTTTGTTGTCTCACTGGAATGACTAGCACCCAGACCACCATTCAAAGGGAGAGAGAACATCCTGGTACATATAATGGATTCAAACCTGAGAACACTCTGTTTTTTTAGTCAGGCGCATGAGGTCGCTCTACCAACTTCAGTTGAACGTTGTGCTTTTGATTGCAGGTCCATTCGTTCACAGGCACAAAGGAAGAGGCAGCAGCCGCAATTGATCAAGGACTGTACATTGGCGTTAATGGATGGTGAGAATTATTATTATTGGCTCTCATATAGGACCGATCTTCTGTCAGACTCTGAGCGCTTTAAAACCACAGCTGACACTGTAATTGGCTCGGTTACAACCTGGAATGAGTGGGTGTTATGAAAGAACTTCCCCATGGAAGTGACACAGACATACAGATATATATAATACATATATGCATCCATCCCAGGGGTTGAAATTTGGAGGAAGCCCCTTAAAATTGTGTGTGTGTGCGAGTGTGTGTGTGTGTGTGTGTGTAAATTGTCTAATTTGTGTTGTTGTTTTTATCACTATTTCTTGTTATAACTTAAATATCTGATACATTATTTGATTTACTTTATGACATGATCTATTTCAGTTGTCCTCTCTGTCTTATGTTTTTAATTATATGTGTATGTTTGTGTGCGGGTTGTTTGAGTGAATGCCTTAAGTGCGATTGTGAAGCACACAGAGCTTCAAGAATATGAGCTATACGTCTTGATAAATGAATAAATAAAAACTACCACTTGCATCTTTCACTCATCCTTTTTGCCCTTTTTGTAATCACACACACACACACACACACGCACACACACACACACACACACGCACACACACACACACACACACACACATGCATGTGCATGCGCAGACACAATTTATAACATCCACTCTCACACACACTCACAAACACACACAAACACACACACACACAACCTGCCCATTTCCACTTGCCTCCGCTGGTTTGCTCAGTGCAGCTGTTTTCTCCGACAGTTCACTAAAAACGCAAGAAAACCTGGACGTCATGTGCTCCATACCAAGTGAATCTCTCATGATTGAAACAGGTGAGCTTTTGGCTGTTTGTTTGGTTGCTTACCATGTTGTTGTTACTGTTTTTTTTGTTGTTGTTTTTCCCTGAAAGCTACTGTGACTTGTCACTACCCTTTTTTTTTTTTTCATGTTGGTCTTCACATGAGATGATAAACTGAGATCCTGTGTACAGTTTGAAGTTAATGGATGTAAAAGATTACACAGCAACAACAAAAACTTGCCCTTGGCTAAACTCTTTTCTTGAATTGACAGGTAAAAACATAAAGGCAAAGAAAAACAGATGGTGGTGCACTGAGGTAATGTGCATAAAGGCAGATTTCAACTCCGCACAGAAAAACGAAAGAATAGTGTTTTTTGAGACGTTTGCCAACTAGTTGTGACGTTTCTTCCATAGGTTTATTTTCAGTCAGGTTAAAGATCCCTTTGCTTTTTACAGGCATCAGGGAAGTGGATTCATATCTGCTGTGTCTAGGGCTAAGCACAGGAAGGTCGCACTCAATCCACTCCTCTTGACGCTTTTACTTTAACCACCTGAAGTTGGGTACCCATACACACCTGCGTGGAGTGAGGAAAATGGGTGTAAAGTGACTTTCCTATAGAAACAACATGTTGAAACGGGGATTCGAACCTCAATCACTTACAAACACTGGATTCAAAGTGGCCATGGTGCCTCCTCTTAGACACGTGGAGTGTTGGGTTAGTGGTAACGCCTCCACCTAGGAAGCAAGAGAATCTGAGTGCACTGGTTCGAATCACATTGGTGCCACTATTTTCTCCCCCTCCACTAGACCTTGAGTGGTGGTCTGGACGCGAGTCATCCGGATGAGACAAATCGAGGTGCAGCATGCATGTAACAGAATCCATGGCAACTAAAGGGTTTTCCCTAGCAACATTCTTTAGAAAAATCCACTTTGATAGGAAAACAAATGAAATCGCAGGCAGAAGAAAAAAAGCAAAAAAAAAAAGGGTAATGCTCTGAGTGTTGCAATGCCCTCTCCCTGGGGAGAGCAGCTTGAATTTCACACAGAGAAATCTGTTTTGACAAAAATAGTTATACAAAACCGTACAATGTTTATCATGTCCTAAGGGAGATTTGACGTGTGTACACGTTGTTGACAGACGCCCCTTGGTGCGAGGTGAAGGCCACTCACGCAGGTCACAAGCATGTGAAGACCACTTTCCCCAGCAAGAAAAAGGAGCGCTGGGAGCAAGGCAGCTGCGTCAAGGGGAGGAATGAGCCAGCCCACATCATGTGAGTAGTGCACATATTCTTTTCTTCTCCTTTCAGCATCCCAGAATTTTTGGGACTCTTTTTTACTACATGTGACACAGCATGCGAAAACCTGGCTCAAGTGGCGGCCAGCTGTTCTTAGCTATGTACAGAAACACCTCATCAAGGTCAGAATAATGAAAATCAACATTTTGTTTACAAATTTCGCATCTTTGAAGTCTTATCTTTGTTGTCAGTAAGTATTTTAGCATAAAACTGCGTGAAACTGTGGTATTCTTAATGTTTACAGGTGCATGCACTGTTGGTACTGCTGCACACATTTGTCATTTAAGTTGCATTGTTCAGTGCATTGGACTCCAGGCTTTTCTGAAATTCTGTCAGCCGATGATGTGGCAAAACACTAAATGACTGCAGTTAGTAAACAATATTTTGATCTGGGATCCATTTTGAAAAAAATTACAGAAAAAAAAAATCATGACAGATAGATCAATTCTCTTTTCTTTTTCTTTTTTTTTTTTTTTTGGTATGTATGTCAGAGATGCTAAATTCTGACTTTCGCTGGGTTTTCACGTGCTGTGTCACAGATTTCAATGATGATGAACAGTCACAGGGGTGATGAAGATGCTGCTATGGAGGTCCATCTAGATTATGGGACTGCTTGACAAGGCTGTGCTCTTGTAATACATCCTGGAGTCAACCAGGCGTAGAGATAAAGAAACCTGCAGTGTTGGTCAGGAAATTTGAACGTTGGCATCCGTGAAGTGGTCCCAGAGTCTGAAACACACTGAAGTCTAGCCAATAGCCAGCCATGCCTGTGGTAGTGGTAAGGGGGCAAACCCCCCATAATCCGGAGACACTTTGTGTTGAAAAGTTTGCCTGACTGACCAGGTACAGGGGAAGGGCCTTACTGGGGCAATGCCCCTGGGAAGCATCCCCCAAAAAGTAATCAAAAGGTGCAGGATGAATTACTGAATTGGTTACATCTGGACATAGACACAAATAAATTCATACAACCACATACATATGTTTTAAAGATCTGTTACTGAATTGATTTCGTCTGTGTCAACTTTCCGAACAGGATAGGAAGCTAATACAGTGGAGTAATTGTGTGTGTGTCGACAGACAAGTGCTGGAAGTGGTTGCAGCAGCCCGGGGTGAAGACATGGAACAGTTGGCCACTGTGATGTACGACAATACGATGAAGCTTTTCTTCAAGCAGTCTTGATGCACATACTTTGGTAGAATAACTGTGTATTCATTGCAATCATGGTAGCAAACGATTTTGCCATATTCTTCAGTTGTTTTTTTAACATAACTTTGATAGCAATTCCTTCATCCTGTTTTGCCCTTTTCCTCCCTTAAAACTTGACCCAAGCAGAGTGAATGAATTATCAGTGTTCATGTCTTGTACCTTTAATCTAAGTTCCAGAGAAGAATCAACATGCGATGTCACATCACCCACCCTAGGAACACGTCGTTTGCAGATTACCATCGATATTTTATTTTCTAAATAAACAGTAACTGAAGAAGCCACATACCTAAGATCTGCTTAGCTTACAGGTCACAGGCAACATTAACTGTGTAAATTCAGTGGGGCACCACACAGAACTGTTCACCAGGTTCCTCCAGATCTGTCAGTTGTGTGTTGAAGCCTTGGTCTCTGCAAATGGTTTTCTGCTCCATTCTGCAGTGTTCTTAGTCCATTGTTTATTCTGTCTTTTTCTTGTCTCCTTTCCTTGGACATTTGTTATAGCAAGGCAACTCGATCTTGTTACCAGATTAGCTTTTTCTTAACTGATGTCAGCAGATCTATATATGGTCCAAAGTGCTGCTTAATGGTTGGCATTCTTTGGTGATATGATCAGTATCAGTTCAGTTTCTCATAAAGGCATCACTGCGTTCAAACAAATCCATATAAGCAGATGCCTGACCAGCAGCATAACCCAGTGAGCTTCGTGTGTGCATGATCAGTTTATTTGATGCTAAATATCTTGTGGTAACACCTCATTTCCATGGCTTGGATTCTTCTTTCCAAATCGAGGGTCTGATGGTCCATGTCTTGCATGTACACAGCAAGATGGAATATAACATTCAGTCACAGCTGAACACAAGGAGGGAGTTTCTGTGTGAAATATTTGAATGCAAGAGGGTTAACTCACTCAGTACGGCCAGTCCTCTCTTCTCCTCTACACAGACCCCTCGGATGTCCAGTGGGTGTCTGAATGACCCAACCTTTAGCTTCCGTCGTCAGAATTGTGGTATTCTCTGTCAACATTCACCTCTTCAGTATAAGAGCCTTCCGCTTGCAATATTTTGATGATGGTAATTGGGGTGAAACGCTGTTAACGTCGTCCCTTTCGCCGTTCGTATGGAGAGAGTTAAGCCATTATAAAAATGGTGACAAAGAATTAGTTGAAATTTTCAGTCACTTCCATTGCCAGAAGCTGCTTTGTGTCATGGCTTGTGTTCATGTTGGTTGCAGGCCACTATTACTGCTCCTCTCTCTGGCAGTGTGGGTCATTTGATTGTACACGTTCCTTATCTGGACACCCACAAGTTCCAGTTGCATGTGAAACTGGTCATTTCCATGTGGCAAGTTCTGCATAACATAGGCACAAGTGCTCTGTGAGCTGATGTAATGCAGCAGTGACTTGTTTCTTTTCATCAACTCGTTCAGCCACACACCCGGGCAATGCCCTGGTGGCAAAATTTGTTTCATTAAAACTGTTTCCACGTTTCCAGATATGTATAAACCATAAAAAAGAGAACTAATTTCTACAGTATTTTCAGATCCATCCACAAGTAATCTGGAAAAAAAAAAGATGTTTATTTTCTGTGTTGTTTGTTCACATCAGTAAGGCAGGGAAACCTGTTGAGGATGTAAACTCCCCAGGGTTGAATGGGTTAATACATCTTGTAGGAGACTGGATGTGCAGGAAAAAGCCCAGGTACATTTACACCCATTAAAATCTGAGAAAAAATAAAACTGAAAATACATCAGTGGTTTGGTTTGGATGAATGAGTTTTGAGTGCAAGTTTTGTTTGTTTTGGGAGGAAGGGGTTTGTAACGGCAGTTATGTCCTACTGTTTTATATCATAATAGTTTCAACTGTATGGGATATTTTTCAGTTTTGAATCACACAAAGATTTATAAAGTTTGGCCATTGAACGTCGGCTGATTAGCATTTTCAACAGTGCTTTCTTAATAACTGTCCACCCTCTCCTCAACACACACATTTTCTCTTGCAAACCATATTCAAGAGAAAAAAAAAAAAAAAAAAAAGGATCTCAGTTTTTCAATTCAAATGCTTTTATTGATTCATTATAACTGAGTTAAAGACAAATCTGCCTGCCCCCAAAACATTTCTCTGTCAAGGATCAACAGAATAATCATGCACTGAGCAGCATTCTGCCTTTCTTTCAGCTGCTTCCTGCCAGTGCCTTGCATTAAAAAAAAACAACAACCAGGCTACATACTACTACCGATGTGATGATGCTGAATTAAAAGAGAACACAGCCTTTTTTTTTTGTAAAACAAACAGAAGAAGGGTGTTTTGGGGGCAGGCGGGTCTGTTTTCAAGGTGCTGATGATGACCAGTTTAAAATAGGAAGGTTACATATATACCTTGTAACACCAGACTGCACAAAAATTGCCTTCACTGTGTTCTCCTGTGAGCTGCTGCTGAACTGAACAAATATTTTGCAGCCCCTGGATTTAAATAGCAAATATATAATACTGGTATACATTAAAAGAAAATCATAATTATAACAAACAGCTGTCTGTGTACTGTATATTAACATCAAAGAAAGCTTCAGAGACAAAGCCGACATTGGGTCATTATCACGATCAAACAAAGGTGTCCAAAAAACATTTTGCATACAGCAGACACAAGATTTCAATTGTAGCAGAATGACCTCAGCGAGATTTCAGGAGAGATAATTAAAAGTTTGCTGTTGTTGTTTTTTAAGAACAGAACATCAATAAATGAAAACATGAAACATTATATAACCGGAACTATGAAACAGCTTTCTGTGGACTTTCACTTGCAGTAGAATGACCAAGCCACAAGGATATTTTCGATCACAACACTACATAAAACTAAGTGGAAAAGAGAAAAAAAATCACTTTACATCACATCCTTTCATCCTGCCCGGATTATGCGAGGACAAATGTTAACACTTCCAGACATTCTGACCTACAAAGCCAGTCTAGAACCATGCCCTTGATTGGTTGGTTTTAGATTTAAAATATCCAACGTTAAAAGGTTTGATAAAAGCTGGCCTGGTAGTTCTATTTTTCAGAGTAATCCATCGAAGAAAAAACAACAACAGTACTCCTGAAGTTCTCTGAATTTTTTTTTTTATTATACCGTGTTTTTTTGTTTTTTTTCCAGTCAAATATATAAACCAAAAAAAAAAAGACTAGTTTTATGCAATCAGACTTTGCTGACCTACTTTCAATTGGACAGTTTGACTCACCAACCATCTGACATTAAACAGTTAAACAGAGGTACAATATGACTGATATGGTTTCACCAGCAATATCAATGTGTCTTTAAACTGTGAGAATGGACAACAAACACTTAGTCGGAGGAGAAGAGCAGGCGGTTACACCAGGAGAAAAAGGACAGTGTGTAATTATGCATCTGCTGCACACTCCAAACAGCTGTCTCTTGCAGACGATCTGTCGACAAATTGCTCCTGAAAACACACACACACACACACACGCACACACACACAAACCAGGCATTTATAAACACTGCAAGTAGCACATGTTCTACTTCTTGGCAATGATAACATTCAAATGTGACAATGATTACAAACTAGATGTCTTCAATCACCAATATGTGTGACTGGACACTGAACAGAATTACTCTTTGTTCTGAATATAAAATCACAGCCTCCATTCTTCTTTTACACCTAAAGTTTAAAAATCTCAATTCCAAGATCAAAGAAACTATAGATGTCAACAAAATCTAAGCTTTAAAAAAAAAAAAAATCAAAAAAATCAACATACATAGTAACAAAACCATGGAGAGAAAACCTGTCAGTGTAAATCATAATAATAAAAAAAAATCAATAAAAATAAAGAAGAAATGAACAGAAAATATTAAAATTTCAGAAACAGACCCACCACCCCCTCCCCCCAAAAATTAATGTTTGGGTAGTAAACCAGATTAATAACTGAAATCTCAATTATACCTGAATATACTTTGCTGAAATCACAAGCCATTTTGAAACTATAAATTAAAAAAAATCATCCTCAAAAAACAACAACAGGAATTCCCCCAATGAGCCATATTAATTTGTTTCAGAATGACCCAAACTCTGTCATATGTGAAAAATTATACAAAACAAAAATCTAAATGAAAAAACTTTAAAAATATAGATACCGAATTACGAAAGGTTTTTACCCAAACAACCACAGCAACAAAGCCAAAGCACTTTGAACAGCTTCAAGGAAAATGCAGGAGTTGAAAGAAAAAAACAAAACAAAAAAGATGGGTCAAAGTCTTTGGTGTTGGCAGAGTCATGTGGGACTGTCACTTCAGGGATAAAGCTGTGATCACCACTTGGGGACGAGGAACTGGCTGCAGCTGTTAAGCTTTGTTACAATGTGAAAAACAGTCCTTTGAACATGACCCCTCAATGCCAACTCAAGTCGTCTATGGCAGTGCAGTGTCTAGTCAACTCAAGTCGTCTATGGCAGTGCAGTGTCTAGTCAACTCAAGTCGTCTATGGCAGTGCAGTGTCTAGTCAACTCAAGTCGTCTATGGCAGTGCAGTGTCTAGTCAACTCAAGTTGCCTATGGCAGTGCAGTGTCTAGTTAACTCAAGTCGTCTATGGCAGTGTAGTTATGGCAGTGTAGTGTCTAGTCAACTCAAGTCGTCTATGGCAGTGCAGTGTCTAGTCAACTCAAGTCATCTATGGCAGTGTAGTTATGGCAGTGTAGTGTCTAGTCAACTCAAGTCGTCTATGGCAGTGCAGTGTCTAGTCAACTCAAGTCGTCTATGGCAGTGCAGTGTCTAGTCAACTCAAGTCGCCTGTGGCAGTGCAGTGTCTAGTCAACTCAAGTTGCCTGTGGCAGTGCAGTGTCTAGTCAACTCAAGTCGCCTGTGGCAGTGCAGTGTCTAGTCAACTCAAGTTGCCTGTGGCAGTGCAGTGTCTAGTCAACTCAAGTCGTCTATGGCAGTGCAGTGTCTAGTCAACTCAAGTTGCCTGTGGCAGTGCAGTGTCTAGTCAACTCAAGTTGTCTATGGCAGTGCAGTGTCTAGTCAACTTGTCTATGGCAGTGCAGTGTCTAATCAACTCAAGTTGCCTGTGGCAGTGCAGTGTCTAGTCAACTCAAGTTGTCTATGGCAGTGCAGTGTCTTGTCAACTCGTCTATGGCAGTGCAGTGTCTAGTCAACTCAAGTTGCCTGTGGCAGTGCAGTGTCTAGTCAACTCAAGTTGTCTATGGCAGTGCAGTGTCTAGTCAACTCAAGTTGTCTATGGCAGTGCAGTGTCTAGTCAACTCAAGTTGCCTATGGCAGTGCAGTGTCTAGTCAACTCAAGTTGCCTGTGGCAGTGCAGTGTCTAGTCAACTCAAGTTGTCTATGGCAGTGCAGTGTCTAGTCAACTCAAGTCGTCTATGGCAGTGCAGTGTCTAGTCAACTCAAGTCGTCTATGGCAGTGCAGTGTCTAGTCAACTCAAGTCGCCTGTGGCAGTGCAGTGTCTAGTCAACTCAAGTCGCCTGTGGCAGTGGCAAAAGAGTTCAAGGAAAGCAAAGCATGGGGGGAGGTGTGTGGGAGGAGGGGGGGGGGGGTGGAGGAGCCAGGCAAGCAAAGCAGCAGGGAGAAAGAGAAGGGAGAGAAAAGGTCATTACGTGGGTACTGACGGAATGACATGGTCCTGCAGCCAGTGCTGCGTCACCAGCGCCCAGTGCAGCACATGTTTCCAGATCCAGTGCGTGTAGTCCTTCAGGAAGTCCCAGCACAGCCACAGCCACGCCCCATACTGGTCCCACATGTCCGGAGACTTCTTGTATACCTGCCCAACAACACGGGGGTAGGGTGGGGGGGGGGGGGGGGATACCTCAACATCATACAAAATTGTACTGTACGACGGGCGCAATAGCCGAGTGGTTAAAGCGTTGGACTTTCAACCTGACAGTCCCAGGTTCAAATCTCAGTAATGGTGGGTAAAGGGTGGAGATTTTTCCGATCTCCCAGGTCAACAGATGTGCAGACCTGCTAGTGCCTCAACCACCTTCATGTGTATATGCAAGCACAAGATCAAATAAGCATGTTAAAAGATCCGGTAATCCATGTCAGTGTTTGGTGGGTTATGGAAACAAGAACACGCCCAGCATGCACATCCCTGAAAACAGCATATGGCTGCCTACATGGCGGGATAAAAATGGTCATACACATAAAAGCCCACTCATGGACATACGAGTGAACGTGAAAGTTGCAGCCCACAAACGACAAAGAAGAAGTACTGTATGATTCCACAGTCTCTGAGGAGCATTCATCATTTGTATGGCTCTGTGTCATTTTTTTTCCCTTTTTTTAATTCATTAATTTGCCTTTTGTTTGTTTGTTTTCTTTATATGTTAAGAAACACAAATACCCCTGAAAGTGAATTGTTGCTGTAGTACTCTGAGTATGTTAACCAGTTCAGTGCCAGAGAATTTAATTAAAATAAAAAAAAAGTGCTCTCCCCTTGCCAGGGAATTTTGAGGATTTGGGGGTAATAAATCACAAAAAATTCTAGCACAAAAGCTATGGGTGATATAGAAAGAAAGTAAACGTTTTTGTGAAGGAAAATGAGTGTAGATTCTGCTTCTGGGCTTTTTTTTAATTTATTTTTTTTTAACCCAATTTGGTTGATTGTAGATAATTGTTCAGGCATGTAAAGTCAAGATAATTTTTGTGCAACAAAAAAGTCTATTTCCATCTCTACATAATAACATCCATAAAGAAAAGAAACAAAATACAGCTAGAAAAGCATGCCTATTGTCAGATTATACCCGTTGAAAAAAATTAAAACTGGCCATAAGTTTATAAAAACAAATCACAGCTTGTGCAGACATATAAGTAAATCACTGTCCCAACAATGACAAGGTGGGTAAGGTCAACTTAAAAGGTCAATCACAGTCTCAGAAACTGAGCTGGCAAGCTTTTTGTCAGCTTAGAGTGTTCCGGAGTGAGAGGGTGAAGTTCTTTGATGACGTTCACTCCTTTCAAGTTGCACGTGGGCCGAGTAAAGTGTCTGCTGTGCATCTGGCTTGCCACCTCTTCAAACAAGTCAACCATCTGATTCAGCGAAAACAAGCGTGAAAAACAAAAAGCACATGTCCGGTGCAGGTTCCACCCTGCATTTTGTGAAAATCATGGAGCATTGGCGGTTGTCGATCCTCCAGTCTGTATTGAAATGTGAGCACACTCATTCCTAAAAGCCACGCCCCCTTCATGAACTCTGGCTGACATTCGACCTATCGTCTTACATCACTCCTCTCCCTCTCCTCCCATTCTTCAAACACTGGCTGCACGTAGTCTGTCAGTCATAGCCACTTGTTCAAAAATGCTGTCTGATTGGATAGATGGACTGAATAACCATTGAATGGGCTGTCAGTTTTGTCACTGTCGTTGTCAATCACCTTTGTTTTCAAACCAATCATCAGACAAGAGAGGTCCTTCTCCATCGCCAAAGCTGTCCATAATCACAAGCAGAGCTTTCAGAATTGTGTAAATCTGCTGACTGTGACCACCTCCTTTACTGGACACAGTTTTCAATGCCTTCTTTTGCACATGATGCAACCCCCTTTTCCATGCACGTTATCACCTGGTCAGTTAGCAAATTATTATCGAGTAGAAACGGGTCTTCTACCTGATGAATGTTCATTTAAATAGTATTTTTATAATCCAGACATATCAAACAAACTGTACAGAGTCTGTTCATGTGAACTGAACCAAACTCCAATGAAGGAAAAATCAGAACACATGCATGACATCAGTGAACGTCTTATAGGCACTATGGCAATACTTTTTGTAGGTCAGCTGACATCTTATAGGCACTCTACTGGTTAATGGTGTATTTCGTCTGCAGTGATATCCATGTGCAAAAATTCTGGTAATGATGATGATGATATTTAGATATAAGAAATAATATAACCTTCAATGCAAGGGAGAGAAAAAAAAAGTATGCGAAGAAGCAAGAGGAAGATATATGGAACTGACAGGCTTTGTTGAATAAAAATTAACTTAAAAAAAAAAAAAGTACTGTATGACAGTCAGCTGTGTCTTAACTATGACTGTCGGATCGGGGGGGGGGGGGCTGCAGCACGAAGAGCCAGTGCGATCCTGCTTCCTAGTTTGAAAGTCATAGTTCTTCATGAAAGACTGCAAAAAATAAAATGAAATAAAAATCCCACTGCACTGGAAAAACCACTGATCAAACAGCTCTCACACAACTGGTAAGCTCATGCTGATTTGATACAAGCCAGGTGTTGAGCCTGCAATACAGAATAGTTTGTTACTTCAAATAAGAGACATTCATCTGAAGCGCAAGTCACGAAAACAATGTGGCTCACATGGATCAACTCGTATGCTTTGACACCTCCTCAAACTGAAACTGAGCAGCCCAAATGTAACACAGAAATCCGTTCCTAACAATAATATATTGTACTTATATGGCACAAAGTCCCCGCATAGAGGGCTCTAAGCGCCTCACAAAAGACAATACATATACAAATATACAACAGTGCATTATGCCTTTCACTTCCAGCTGTGGATATATCTGCGGTTAAGGGGTAACCGCATTATCAGGTGTCCAGCCGCTACTCCTTTTCTTACGCTTACCTCCCTTGCAAATGGTGAGAGCTTTGACGGGTGTTCAAAGCAATTTATCAGCAAGTTTGGGCTGGGTTTTGATGCAGTTTTTTGTGTTTAATAAAGCGAAAAGCTGTTGAGCAAGTCAACAAGGCAGCCAGAACATACAGTACAGAAGAGGTGGCTAGAACTGAGTTTGATTTTCTGCACAACTTAGGCAATAGAAAACGAAAGTGATGTTGTTGATCAACAAGTGATTCTGGTTATCCTGATGATGATTACATGCTACAATGTACATCAACAGCAAGGGGGTGGGGTCGTGTCAGAAGTGGGAAAAGAAAAAAATCCAATATTTTATCTTGAAACCTTCATTTTGTGACTAAAAAAAAAAAAAAAAGACAACACAGGGTTGTGGAGAAAGGCACGACCAGCACCAGACAGTAACTCACCCACACCAGGCCCTGCTGGGTCTTGCTGAAGGCCCACAGACAGTGGGGGCGGGCCCACTCCACCGCTGACACCACTGCCTCCACCCCCGCCTGCCACGCCCACCTCAGGCCGGGACCCACCGTCTCCTTCAGCCAGTGGTAGTAGCGGGGAAAATTCTCTTCACACCAACTGCAGACAACGCGCTACAGTTTTGATCAATCACGAAAGACACACACATGCACACATACACACCTGCAAACAACAGCTACAGTTTTGATTAATCACAAAACACACACACACACCTGCAGACAAATGCTACAGTTTTGATTAATCACAACACACACACACACAAACGCAAAACCAAACTGAATTTAAAGTTGGTCTGTTTGACAGCTGATGAAAGAGACTGGTCGATAGCCTGTTATCAATGTTCAATTTTCGTAACTCTGTTCGGTTGGGGTTTTTAATGCATTAACTAAGCTCCTTATCAAATGGTATTGGTTAATGGTTTTATTGATTTCAAGACTTTTCTAGAACCTGACAGACAAAACGTATTTTCCCAAAGACTTATCCAGCCCTGGAAATGGTTTTCTCATTTTTCCGAAACTTTTCCAGCTCTGGAAATTGCTCTAATTTTTCTCAGACTCTTCCAGATTTCAATGATTCTGAATGCACCCTGTTCTTTCAAATATGTCCATGTTACTTTGTGGTAAAATGTAATGGCAAATCACCAAACTATAATAAAGACCATACGTCTAACTTATCAACTAACTTTTCATTGTGACTGTCAAGCAGCTAAATTACCTTAATGCACATAATATAGGAATGCCTAGTTAACTACAACAAAATGAATGAATAAATTCCCAGCGCATGCTACAGACCAGACAGTGCACATTTAACCAAAAAATACCAGTTATACAACGCAAGGGTCACTTATTCCAGGACTGTCAATTCACTGAACCAAATGGTCACTTGTTGCTGCATGATTCTGACCCCTTTTCAATACTTCATGTCAGCAGTAAATGGTCAATCCATTATCAGGAAAAGACAGTAAAGAATATCGGTTTAAAAATAGAAAGGAACCACCAACCTCATGACTAGATACACAAATGTCGTGATTCTGCCCAGGGCCTGCTCCAGAACCGTCAATATCCCATAATCCTCCAGAAAACGAACAGTTCTCGATGCTGAACACAAATTTCACAATCAGTTGTGGAATGCTTTCCAACTGCAAAAATCACTGAACTTGAATCAGATGACTTTATAATGAAATATCAGATTGGTTAAAGACTCTGTGAACAAACCAATCACAGCCACATGACAAAGAATTTTGAACTCTCAGCACAGCAGCCCAAGCCACTTCCTGTGACACTGTGAACACCTTGCTGTTGGCCTGAGTGTAGCCTGGGAACCTTTTTATACGGTCTGCTGTACAAGTACTACTGCACGAAGGGACATTATTTTGGTATCACTGTAAAGATTACTCTTTCTACTTTTCAATGGTATAATTTTCATGTTGTAGAATAATTTATTTTGTATTGAATGATGCCTCTGAAGATAGTTAGTATGCTGAGGATAAAAAAAAAGTCTGATGAATCCACACAAAAATAAGAGTCACCCACTTTTTGTGATAATTGTGTGTCTATAGACTAGTATAGTACAAGAAAATGATTTTTTTTAAAGTTTGTAGTTTATAATAATTTAAATGAAAGTTCTTGACTTTGATCATTTTGGGGAATAAACATTGTATATAACAACACAAACAAGAGAGGCAAGGCCTTCAAGTCTCACTTGTGATACCCTTTTAAAAAAAAATCCAAGCTTTTTATGTATTGAGTATAATGCATTTACTGTTATATTTATATTTTTTATATTCTCTAAAACTTGGCACTTTGATCTGATATTCGACCCAACAAAAGATCTGTCATTATTATCATTTTTTGTTCAAACAGGAACTTCTTTTGCTAAGCATGGAAGTTTTGTTTATTGCAAGCGTTTTGGTGCAGACAGTAAAACAAGGGAAATTACTCTGCTGGGGGAATTAGTTTGCTGTAAACTGATCTTTCTCATCTTAAACATTACATTTTGAAATTATACTCAATACATAAAAAGCTTGGATTTTTTTTTTAAAGTGCATCACAAGTGAGTCTTGAAGGCATTGCCTCTCTTTTTCAAAATGTAATGTTTAAGATGAGAAAGATCAGTTTAAAGCAAATTAAGTCCCCTAGCATTAGAGTAATTTCCCTTTTTTTACTGTCTGCACCAAAACGTTTGCAAAATAAATAAAACTTCCATGCTTAGCAAAAGAAGTTCCTGTTTGAACAAAAAATAATTATGACTGCTCTTGTTGTTGGGTTGAATATCAGATCAAAGTGCCAAGTTTAGAGAATACAAAAAATATAAATATAACAGTAAATGCAGTTTGCATATAATTAGGCTTCATTTTTTATTTTTTTGTGCCCATCCCAGAGGTGCAATATTGTTTTAAACAAGATGACTAAAAAGAACTGAATTTTTCCTATTTTTATGCCTAATTTGGTGTCGACTGACAAAGTATTTGCAGAGAAAATGTCAATGTTAAAGTTTACCACGGACACACAGACACACACACACACACACACAGACAACCGAACACCGGGTTAAAACATAGACTCACTTTGTTTACACAAGTGGGTCAAAAAGCTTAAGTAAAACACATGTAAACATTACCACACACTTACAAGAGGGAAACACACACTGTTTTGAACCAAATCAAAAAAAATTTACTCATCAAATAAACAATCATCACACAAAAATCCACATGTGCATGTCTGCTTTTTTTTTTATGAAGAGAGCACACACAAAAGTTGAATTCCTGCACTGTTGTCACTTCAGGTTCACCAAATGAAAAACATTTCTCACCAAATGAACTGAATCATCACATATAAATCCACATGTGCATGTTTGCTTTTTTTACATGAAAAGAACTCATACAAAAGTTGACGTCCTGCACTGTTTATACTCCATGTTCAATTTTTCCCACTGAAAATCTGTCACATATTTTTTTCAAAATTGTACTCTTTCTCATGATGCTCAATTGTAGATAATACACTGTTCAGTCCCTTTATAGATTTCCATCTGCTGTTTTTGCACTTAGCTGCAAATGTCTTTCTGAGTGTGCCAGATTTGAAAGCCCGGTGCTACACAAAGTGCCACACCACAGTCTGGGCACCCCCAGTGACGTGTCTGTTTTCTCTGGGTGGTTGCCTGCTTTCTACTCACTCCGCTGGCCCTGGCCCTGGCGTAGCACACCTTGCAATTCTTGTAAGGTTTTGCCTTGGTGGTTTCCGGGATGTTGGCTGGGAAATGTCGACCAGTAAGCCGCAGCTTGTCACCCACAGCAACATGTCCAACTGGTACTTCCTCCACTGCCGGCAGCTGTGTCAGCACATCCTTCGCCATGTCCTGCAGGGTCTTCTTTTTTCTGCCATGTCGCTGTCTGTGCACATTCAGTATGATCATGGCCTGGATCATGATCATTGTGAGCAGGTGGAAAAAATGGTTTCTTCCACCATTTCACACTCTTTCGGTGCATAGGGAAGTACGATATGAGCTGATCAGAGCTGTCAACACCTGCCATGTTTGCAATGTAACTGATGACTGCCACAGGTTTCTGTTTCGGCTCATATCGAGCTTGTGTGAGGTGAAGACTTGGTCGATGGACTGTGGACAGCATGTATACATCCTTCTTGTCCCTCCACCTACATGCTACAACAGCTCCTTTGCGGCGGTAATCAATGGAACCTTTTGGCAGGTCACCTTGACACATCTCACACGGCTTGCCAACCCTGTTTTTCCACACAGTGCCACACACCATGGTTCCTTGGGCTGCAAGGTCATGACACAGCTTCGGACTTCTTCTTCTTCTTCGTTCGTAGGCTGCAACTCCCACGTTCACTCGTATGCACACGAGTGGGCTTTTACGTGTATGACCGTTTTTACCCCGCCATGTAGGCAGCCATACTCGGTTTTCGGGGGTGTGCATGCAGGGTATGTTCTTGTTTCCATAACCCACCGAACGCTGACATGGATTACGGGATCTTTAACATGCGTATTTGATCTTCTGCTTGCATATACACACGAAGGGGGTTCAGGCACTAGCAGGTCTGCACATATTTTGACTTGGGAGATCGTAAAAATCTCCACCCTTCACCCACCAGATGCCGTCACCGTGATTCGAACCCGGGACCCTCAGATTGACAGTCCAACGCTCTAACCACTCAGCTACTGCGCCCGTCACAGCTTCGGACAACAGTAGTAGTTATCAACATAAAGTTGATAACCTTTGTCCAACAGTGGCTGCATCAGGCGGAAGATGACATCGTATGGCTTGTTGCTCAGTCGCTTGTCTGCACAAAACATCTCAAAACGAAATACATAGCCACTGGAACTGTCACACAGTTAATAAAATTTGAAGCCCCATTTTGTTGGTTTGTCCTTCATATAGACACGGAACTCGCCGCGGCCTTTGTAGGAACATATGTGCTTTGAAACACTAGATTCAAATGATCCACAAATGGTCTTATTTTGTGGATTGGGTCAGGTCCCTCTTCACCTGGCATCACATATGTAGTGTTGTCACTGATGTGCAAAAAGGAAAGAATGTCCATATAACGGTTCCTTGACATTATGACTGCAGTACGACGCATGCAGAGATGGGTGTCGTGACCAGTAGTCAAACAGCTTGGGCTTCTTCACCATGCCCATGTGGATGCAACAGGCAATGAAGTTCCGGACGCCATTGATGGTAACAGGTCTCCACCTTGAAAAGATGGTCTTTGGTGGAACAGTCCCCCCACACCGTCGTCTCTTCTCTTCAATGGCACATCTGTTTGAAAGAAAGCAAAAACAAATAGTGAAATATTCTTTATCATTATTTCATTGTCATTTATTAAATATTTTCTACTTCTGTCATACACTTACAGTTACACTATCGCTATGATTACATTGTTTACCTCACACAGAACTGAATTTTACATCCATGAAAAGATCAGCTCTCACACACACACACACACACACACCCAAAAAAAAAAACACTGACAGTCACAAAGACATGTACAGTCTAATGAAAAAAGAGAGACTAGAACACACAATAATCATGTTACATAATAATAACAAATGAATAATAATGATAATAATAATAATGGACAGCACACTATCCACAAATCTGCTCAAGGAGATTTACAAAACATGGTTTTATACATGACACATTATACAAATGTTATATGAATATTCTAATTCTAAACACTAAACTCGCACACACACACACACACACACACACAAACCCCATACATAGTGATACAATCAAACATACATGTGCATGACAGCTCCCCTCCTCACATAAACAGCACCACACACACATGCATGCATATGATTACTCATGTACTCATAAAAAAAATAATAAATAATAATAAACAAAGAATGTTGTCAAATAACTGACCTGGCGTATTCATTTGTCTCGTGTTTTATGTTCTTCATGAAATCATCCGTGAAGAACACACGATATGCATCGAGAGCTGTTGGACTGTCATTGGCTGCAAACACGTGATCTTGCAAACCACACTGTGGGTCGGGTTTGAAGTCGGGTTCTCGGGGAAAGTTTCAAAGGTTCTTCACCCGTGTTGTCCCGTCATCATCTTCTCCTGCCTCGTCCGATTCGTCAATTTCAGTATCGGCATCATACATAGGGTCTTCTCTGTCCTCTTCCAACTCGAAATCAGCAAACAAATCTATCGCATCACCATCAACTTGACCACGCACATCACTTGCGTTGGAGGAACCAGAGGCTTCGTTGTCGCTTTCGTATGATGAATTATCATCATTTTCTGGAATGTCATGAATGAAGTCCTCTTCTTCGACACTTTCTCCACTACTTTCGTAATGACCTATATTCAGATCCTCGTCTGATCCTTCTTGTAAGATCAATTCAACCGCTTGTTTGTCACTGATATTTCTCTGATACCTCGCCATGTTGTGTCAAAAGTGAGAATGAAAGAGTGACAGGGGTTGGGTCGTTTGGAACTGAATTTAGCCAATGAAAATCCGAGTGACAGTGTTCAAAGGTCACAGATTGTGACGTAGGATAAAGGAATTTTCCATCCGTAGTCTTTGTTTGGCTGAAAACGGAGTAATGCGGTTATGGTTAATTTTAGAAACCTGCTGCGAAAATCCACGCAGTGTGTTCACAGAGCCTCACAACACGCTGCGATGATTCTCGCAGCGTGTGTACAACCGGTGGGTGGCCCACTGCATGTTTGCTCACAGCGTGTTGCAAAAAAAGTTAACTGTTCAAGGCACAAATAACCATTTCAACCACAACGATGTGCTTGAATTAAATCTGAACATACTCTAATACAGGAGCACCTACCAGCCTGATATTAGAATCCTAATGGATTTATCCACTCCTTTTATTTTTTCTGGCCAGATTTCCACATAATCAACTTTCCACTGATCACCATTACCCCCCATCTAAAATTCCCTGATCCATTTTTCATTTAATATACACATGCACATGTGCATGACTGAAGTCTTGTCTCAATGGCACCTGAAAGGAATGAGAAGTAGCTAAAGGCAGCTGTCAGTTGGCTCTACAAAGGGGCAGGCAGCCTGTTGTGCAAGCCACTCTGTGTTAGTAAAGCACTTAAGAGTTTGGTCTTGGGCTCAGAGTTAGGTGCTATAAAAGTATCAATAATCAATGTAACAAGATGACTGGAAAGAACTGATTTTTTCCCTATTTTTATGCCTAATTTGGTGTCAACTGACAAAGTATTTGCAGAGAAAATGGCAATGTTAAAGTTTACCACAGACACACACACACACACACACACACACACACAGACAACCGAACACCGGGTTAAAACATAGACTCACTTTGTTTACACAAGTGAGTCAAAAACTGGAACCAGAAAATCATCCTATAGCCAAAGATACCAGAAAATCATCCTACAGCTAAAGATATTTAAAAACTGGAACCAGAAAATCATCCTACAGCTAAAGATATTTAAAAACTGCAACCAGAAAATCATCCTACAGCTAAAGATATTTAAAAACTGGAACCAGAAAATCATCCTAAAGCTAAAGATATTTAAACACTGGAACCAGAAAATCATCCTACAGCCAAAGATATTTAAAAACTGGAACCAGAAAATCATCTTACAGCCAAAGATATTTAAAAAAAAACAGAAAATCATCCTACAGCCAAAGATATTCAAAAACTGGAACCAGAAAATCATCTTACAGCCAAAGATATTAAAAAAAAAACAGAAAATCATCCTACAGCCAAAGATATTCAAAAACTGGAACCAGAAAATCATCCTACAGCCAAAGATATTTAAAAACTGGAACCAGAAAATCATCCTACAGCCAAAGATATTCAAAAACTGGAACCAGAAAATCATCCCACAGCCAAAGATATTCAAAAACTGGAACCAGAAAATCATCCTACAGCCAAAGATATTCAAAAACTGGAACCAGAAAATCATGCTACAGCCAGAGATTTAAAAACTGGCACCAAAATACCATCCTACCTTTGATGTTGGGGCTGGACACAATGTCATAAATGACGATGGCAGCGAAGACTGTTGTAAAAAAGAACACCAGAAGTCCCCAGGGGAAGTGGCTCTGATTCATCTTCTGCAGAAGTTCCTGAAAAACACAATTTCCAAAACTGTTCTACCCCCTTAAAGAAAAATTTGTCATCTCAGTCACACAAAAAACCTTTTATATATAATAGTTAAAGCTTTTTTTTTTTAAATGTGCATGTCTGTTAGAATGTGTTAGTCAGAAAGTCACTCACTCACACACACACACAGAAACACACACACACACAACACATACATAATACACATACAACACATACACAAAACACACACACACACACACACACACTCTCTCTCTCTCTGTGCCTGCCACTCAGACATAACTTGGACGGGCACAATAGCCAATGGTTAAAGCGATGGACTTTCAATATGAGGGTCCCAGGTTCGAATCTCAGTAACAGCGCCTGGCAGGTAAAGGTTGGAGATTTTTCTGATCCCCCAGGTCAACATATGTGCAGACCTGCTTGTGCCTAAACCCCCTTCGTGTGTATATGCAAGCAGAAGATCAAATACGCACCTTAAAGATCCTGTAATCCATGTCAGAATTCGGTGGGTTAAAAATGGAGTATGGCTGCCTACACGATTAAAAACGGTCATACACGTAAAAGCCACTCGTGTACATATGAGTGAACGTAGGAGTTGCAGCCCACGAACTAAGAAGACAACGACGACGACGTACCTTTGTGGTGGTGTAGCAGATATCAAAGCCCTCCATGGCGGTGTTTCTCTGGGCGACCAGCTCCTCGTTTGTGACAGCGAAGGAGCGCAGGGTCTCCCTCAGCAGGTGGCGCTCAGACTTGCTCAGCAGCTCCCAGTTCTCCATCAGGTGCTGCAGCAGCACTCTGAACACCACAGAAACTTTCAGTTTCCGTTTCTCAAGGAGGTGTCACTGCATTTGGACAATTCCATGTACGCTACACACACATCTGCCATGCAAGATGCCTGACCAGCAGCATAACCCAACATGCGTTTAGTCGAGGCCTTGAGTGCGTGCTTATATATTTGTGTACCTATTCAGAGTGGATATATATTTGTGTACCTGTTCAGAGTGGATATATATTTGTGTATCTATTCAGAGTGGATTTCTTCTACTGAATTTTGCCAGAAGACAACTCTCTCTTTGCCATGGGTTCTTTTTCAGTGCGCCAAATGCATACTGCATGCGGGACCTCGGTTTATCGTTTCATCCAAAGAACTAGACGCTCAGTTTGATTTTCCAGTCAAACTTCGGAGAAAGGGCGAGAGCGGGATTCGAACCCACGCCGTCACAGACTCTCCATATTAGCAGCTGGGCATCTTAACCATTCTACCACCTCCCTCCACCACAGACAACAATATCATCAAACCCACACCGTCACAGACTCTCCATATTAGCAGCTGGGCATCTTAACCATTCTACCACCTTCCTCCACCACAGACAATATCATCGAACCTACACCGTCACAGACTCTCCATATTAGCAGCTGGGCACCTTAACCATTCTACCACCTCCCTCCACCACAGACAACAATATCATTGAAAACAACAACAAAACAAACAAAAATTGTCACATTTATCTGTGATAAACAAAGGTCTAAAACTTGTCATGACGGGCGCAATAGCAATGGTTAAAGCATTGGACTTTCAATCTGAGGGTCCTGGATTCGAATCTCAGTAACAGCGCCTGGTGGGTAAAGGGTGGAGATGTTTCTGATCTCCAAGGTCAACATATGTGCAGACCTGCTAGTGCCTGAACCTCCTTCATGTGTATAAGCAAGCACAAGATCAAATACGCACGTTAAAGATCCTGTAATCCATGTCAGTATTCAGTGGGTCATGGAAACAAGAACATTCCCAGCATGGACACCCACGAAAACAGAGTATGGCTGCCTACATGGCAGGGTAAAAACGGTCATACACGTAAAAGCCTACCCCTGTACATGTATACAAGTAAATGTGGGAGGTACAGCTCAAGAACGAATAAGACAACTTGTCAAACATATATATACATCATGTGCAACGCTGCCCACAACTCCAATCACAAGTGCTTGCCTCGTTTTGTTCAGCTCAACAGATCAAGAGAATTCTTAAGAAAAGTAATAAGTAACAGTTGTTTCAAGCAGTGCAAGACTACAATTACTGCAACACACACACACACACAAAGCACAAAAGTGTACACACACACACACACAAACATGATTATAAATACATACACACACACACACACAATACAATGGCATGTGTAAGAGGTGTGAGGTAGGAGGAGTGTGTGTGTTGAGAGTGATGTTACACCATCTCAAATGGTATTTTCAGTTAATCTGTATCTTGAATATTTTTATTATATTCCTTTACTTACGCCACACGTATTGTAAAATGTGCTTAGAGCCTGCAGGAATAAATGCAACACAAATACACATCATCATCATCATCATCATCACCATAGGCACTCACCCAGACTGCGGCAGGTGCTTGGTGTACATCTGGCACCAGGTGCTCCAGGAATGCTTGTCGGTGCCAAGACACAGCACCAGACACAGCAACACCTGCCACACCACACAGTGTAAAGGAATAAATGGTGGGCGTAATAGGCGACTGGATAAAGCGTTGGACTTTCAATCTGAGGGTCCCTGGTTTGAATCTCAGTAACGGCCCCCGTTGGGTAAAGGGTGGAGATTCTGCCCATCTCCCCAGGTCAACGTATGTGCAGACCTGCTTGTGCCTGAACCCCCTTCGTGTGTACATGCAAGCACAAGATCAAATACGCACGTTACAGAACCTGTAATCCATGTCAGTGTTTGGTGGGTTATGGAAACAAGACGACTGAATAAATGAATGACATGGACACTTATATAGTGCCTATCCTCAGTCGGCAACCAAGCTCTAAGCACTTTACAAACATGGTGTCATTTGCATAACAGGCTGCCTTGCTGGGTACAGCCAACTGACGGCTGCCGTTGGGCACACATCATTCGTTTCCCGTGTCATTCAATCAGATTTCAGACACACACACATACACACTCAGACAGACATGTAACATTTTCACGTGTATGACCGTTTTGTTTATTTACCCTGCAATGTAGGCAGCTGTACTACGTCTTCGGAGGTGTGCATGCAGGGTACATTCTTGTTTCCATAACCCAATGAACGCCAACAAGGATTACAGGATCTTTAACATGCATATTTGATCTGTATGCATATATACATGAAGAGGATTCAGGCACAAGCGGGTCTGCACATGCTGACCTGGAAGATTGGAAAAATCTCCACCCTTTACCCACCAGACGCCGTTACTGAGATTTGAACCCGAGACCCTCAGATAGAAAGTCCAACACTTTAACCACTCAAAAAGGCATTGCTGCATTTGGACACATACATATACACTACACCACCTACATCCGCTAGACTGATGCCTGACCAGCACCATAACCCAACGCGCTTAGTCACGCCTTCAGCGCATGCATATATTATCATATTTGTGTACCTATCAGAGTGGATTTCTTCGACAGAATTTTGCTGGAGGGCAACACTTAGGATGCCGTGGGTTCTTTTTCAGTGCACGAAATGCATACTGTACACAGGACCTCAGTTCATCGTCTCATCTGAATCACTTGAAGCTAGGTTTGATTTTCCAGTCAAACTTGGGAGAAAGGGAGAGAGACCAGGATTCAAACCCAGACCCTAAGTAATCATGTATTGACAGATAAATGTCTTAACCATTCTGCAACTTTCCTCCACAACACCTACACTGCTGCAGCTCATTGACTTGCATGCTTGCACACACACGAACACACATGCAGACAAATACAATACCCTGACGTAATAACATATTCATCCACAGACTCATTCTACGACCACACTCCAAAAAAGGATCCATATAAAATGCACTACCTGATGTCCAACATACTTAGAATCAGAACAGAAAAGGCACTATTGAACAGTACACAAACGACTCGTAAGCAGTGCACAGTGTCCTCTGGCGTATGGCCTCGTGGCTGCCTAACAATCAAAGTTCCCTTTGGACTGCTGGCACTGAGACTGCAAGCAGACAAACCTGGGTGTTGATGTGTTTGGGGAACATGGAATAAGCGGCGAAAGAGTAATGTCAATGAAACAGTGCAGATGATAGGGCAGCAAAAAAAAAAATATATATATATAATATCTCTGTATTATCCACTGTCTTCTTCTCTTCTGTCTAACTAGAAGAATTAAAATTACAAAGCTAAAGCTAGGGCCAACCTCTTGTTTCATGGCTGCCGAACAGTTGGGCTCTGCTCTGCGAAGGTATGACGCAAAGAAGTTGCGCAGGTTGGTGGATGGGCTGGCTCCATACGCAATGTTC
The DNA here is from genome assembly GCF_041734735.1 of Babylonia areolata. Taxonomy (NCBI): domain Eukaryota; kingdom Metazoa; phylum Mollusca; class Gastropoda; order Neogastropoda; family Buccinidae; genus Babylonia; species Babylonia areolata. Next base: position 62,904,381 of record NC_134878.1, on the reverse strand, counting down.
TGAAATACAGTGACAGTCCCATAGTTACTGAACAGCAGGGCAAAAAAAGAATACATCACTGATGGCAATATTCTGCAATCAAATAAATAGACATTTTTAATAATGTAAAACTTTTTTGTTGTTGTAATTTCAAAAAGAAAAAAAAAAAGTTAAGAAATTAAAAACAAGCAAAAGTAATTCAAAGGATTTTGTTCTGAACACCCTAACTTTCTGACACTTCCCAGAAACAAATTAGAAATTTCAAAATAATGTTTTTTTTTCTGAATATGTCACATGGGGAAAGACTGACAGCATGGGGACAAACAATAATACTTGAACACTGATTATAATAATATTACCTAAAACAAGAGGCAAAGCCTTCAAGACTCACTTGTGCTTCACGCTTCATCCAGTAAAGGAATCATGAGGAGAAAAAAAAAAAGAGATTAAAAGAATCGCTGAAAAGTCCTCTGTGTTAAATATGATATATAAAATAAACTTGGGAGAAAAAATTATTTAAAAAAAAAAAGCATACGAGTGGGACCGAACCTTGCACATTCAGATCTGATGCAAGCAGACTAATCCCCAAGGCTGCGGCTCAACTGATGTCCAATGACTAAATTTAAAACTCAAAGCAATGTTGACATTTTCTTCTTCATGCAATAAATAGATGTGATTGTAGTGGATGTAATAACGCCGTTTAAATCAAGTTTTTTTTGTGTGTTTTACTATATCTCGATTATTCTTTTATTTCGGCAGTAAAGGAGACATTGCCATCTCCTTCAAGCACATCGCAACACATTGTAGATCTCTAGATCTGCACAAACCAGTCTATAATGGGCTAAAAGAAATGATGGATTCAATTTTTCTTTATGTTCATTCCAGTTAATTCAGTGTCCACTTTAGACTATTCATATGCAGACATGGCAGGAACAAAACCAGAACTACAACACATAGAACAGCAGAGGATCAAGTGGTTTGGACACCTCACACGTATGCCTCTGAACCAACCAGCTCTTCGGGCATACAACACCAAATACTCTGGCTGGAGAGCCAGAGGAAGACCAAGACGGCGCTGGAGCGACTCAGTGGCAGACACCCTCAGAGCCCACAAGATGTCCCTCCTACACGCCACTCGCCTTGCTGCAGACAGACAACTGTATCTCCCCGCAACGCCCACCGGTACAAGCGGAAGGAAAAAGTGAAAAGTGAAGTGATATGCAGTAAACACGTCGATGGTGTAGTTAGTATCACTGTAAGTGTTCTGTCCAGACTTTGTGTTTCTTTCCTTTTGATTGCGAACAAGAAACACGAGGTCATGTCGTCTTCGAACACAACCTTCCTCCTTGTCGGCCAAACTCAGTGGAAAGCAGTTTTTAGAATTTTCGGATTTCGGAACATATCTCAACAAAATAAACCATTAATGATTCGGAAATGCGGCTTAATTCGGGAGACTTACAACCTGTTATTGGTATGACTGTGAAGATTTTCTTTCATACTATGTTTAAGCCAATTTTGGTATTGGCAGACGAAGTATTTCCAGAGAAAATGGCAATGTTTAAGTTTACCATGGACACAGAGACACATGCACATACAGACAACCAAACACTGGGTTAAAACATAGACTCGTCTTGTTTACACAAGTGAGTCAACAATAACTCAAAAGCATGACTGTCAACCTGAACAAGCTTTTCCACATATGCATAAAATGATTTACTCATATTTTCACAACTTAATTTTCTAACACAAATAAAACATTGTGCAAAACATGAATATCAATCCCAATCATAAGCTATGTTAATAAATATTGATAATAGTACAGCCCTCCCTCCTCCCATACAACAGACACTGAAATATAATAACTAGATAACTTCCTGAAACAGCCAGCATTAACTTGATAAACTATCACAAATAAATGAATAACAAAATAAATAAAAACAAATCTAATAAATACAATTTAAAAGATTTAAAAGAGAAACAAAGCATACTGGCGCTGAAACGCTCAAATTCCAAAAGCAGAGATAGCTAATTAAAAGTAATCAAAAGAAATGAATACAGTAAAAACAACCAAGCGCTCTTGTTCAATGCTATCAATAAGCTTTTTTTATATATTATACAATCATAAAAGAATGAAACATCAATAACATGCATCCTCCACACACCACACACCCACACACACAATGATGATGATGACCACGATAACAATAATGATAAATGATGATGACAATGATAACAATGGTGAGTTTACAGATACATTTCTTGAGACAAAAAAACAAAAAAACATCCACCAATGAACCAATAAAGGCGAAACGTCCAGCTGGTCATATCTGAAACACAAAACAAACAGCTACTCTCACTCCCCTCACTGACACACACACACAAAAAAAACCACCAACAACAACATGAACAACATGAGCGTGTCCTCACCTTAACATCCGGATAGACAGCCTGCAGACGTCTGCGAAGGTCACCCTGGATGTTGATGGTCGGGGAGAAAATGGTGTCCAGCAGGTTGAAGTACTCACGCAGCCCCACCTCCCCATAGGCTTTCTGAGGGTCCTTGTGCCAGCTGACACAGACACAAAACAGCAGCTGTAGGCTTGGAGAGGACCGCCACAGTTTCAGTTTCTGTTTTTTTCAAGAGGCATCACTGCGTTTTGGACAAATCCATATCCCGTTGTAAAACGTACCAACAAGCACTCTCACTTAGGATGCATGAAGAATGGGAGAGGGAGAGTGGGGAGGGTGGTGGGAAGGGGGTTTCGGAAAGAGTAGTCATGAATGATTTATATAATTTGTAATATTTTTCTTTCATGTAAAGCGCCCTGAGCTCTCAGAGAGAAAGGACGCTACATAAATGTACTTTCTTATTATTATCATTATTATCATCATTATATGCTACACCACATCTGCTAGGCAGATGCCAGAACAAAGCATAACCCAAGGAACAGGGTGCATGCTATGTATACATTAGTGCACCTATCAAGAGTAGATTTCTTCTACAGAATTTTGCCAAAGGACAATGATCTTTCTTTGGTCATGGGTTCGTTTTCAGTGCACCAAGTGCCTGCTGCTGAACATGGGACCTCAGTTTATCGTCTTATCCAAATGACTAGACACTCAGTTTGATTTTCCAGTCAAGCTTAGGAGAAAGGGCGAGACCGGACGTGACCCAGACCCAGAATTTTGCCAGAGGACAACACTCTTTTTGCCATGAGTTCTTTATCAGTGCACAAAGAGTGTGCTGTATACAGATCCTTGGTTTATCATCTTATCCGAATGACTAGACGCTCAGTTTCTTTTTCCAGTCAATCCGAGGAGAAAGGGCGAGAGCGGATGAGACCCAGACCCTCAAAGACACTGCATTGGCAGATAAGTATCTTAACCATTCTGCCAACTTCCTCCTGTATGGTCAAAGAAAGTGCAGCTTAAAAGAGACAGGCCATTCCAACATACACAATCAAGATTTACAAACAGTCCAGACTGTCCTCTATATATCACCTAATATTTATCTTTTGTTGTTTATGGCCCTCCTGGCCACACAGGGCCATATCAGGGAAAAAAGCTGTAAATATTAGTCCTGTAAAACAGAAAAAAGAACAACAACAACACACACACATAAAAAAGAAAATCAAGAAATAATCTAGGTGAATGGACCAGCAAGACAGAAAAAAAAGAAAAAGAAGAGTTGATAGGAAAAAAAAAAAAAGAAAAGCCTAAAACAAAGAGAGCAACAGAAAAGAAAAAAATTCCAGCACAGAAATTCCAGAAGATGGGGAAACTATTTATACTAAAAGAGCCCCCTTGACATCCCATTAGGGCGAATTCATTTCATAACACAAACAGCAAGAAATGATAGTATCAATGTATGTGTAATCAATCGTTAGTATAAACTCTCTAACGCATTCACTGAAACATGCTCGCATGCACTCACACAGAAGCACACGCGCACACACACACACAAACATGTACACACACTCACACAGAAGCACATGCTAACACACACACACACACACACACACACACATCATATCATCGTGTACTCACACAAACAAGTTCTCCAGATACTCCACAGGGAAGGCAGCCACGGAGCGAACACCGAGACAGGGCAACATCAGATCCAGCCACACTGAAAACAAATCACAAAACAAAAGTCATGGTTAAATACAATATGAAACACTAACAATAAAGGATCTCACATAATCCCTTGCAAAATCAAGTGGGAAGAATTTTTCTTTTCATACAGTTTCTTTCAAAGCACAAAATTTATATAAAATGGAAAACCACAAAAGGAAGTATCCTCATGGACATATAAATAAAAATAGAGAATGATATAAAAGAAACAAAACAGCCATAATGACTTTTCAGGTGCATGTGAAATGTTTATGTGTGTGTTAGCGGTGTACTTGTCTTAAATGAGGGAATATTCAATAACATATGTGCATTAGCTGTGTACTTGTCCTGTATCTGGGAATGTGTGTGTGAAATGTGGTGCTAGGTTTCCACACACAAGCATGTGTATATATGTTATATATATTAATGTGTGTGAGACATACGCAACTCTGTATTTCGTTATCACACTATTCTTCTTTCTTTTTCTTTTTTTTATCATTTCTACTCTCCCTTTTCTCTACTGATAACAAAACAAAACACAAAAAATTGCATTAATCACGTATCCATTTTATCATCTGAAAAATAAATTCTGACTTCAATTTTTTTTTCAATTAACTTGTTTTATTTCATGTTAATGATATACACAAGCCTAGGATAGGGAGGCTCTCAAAGCTTGACTGGTGCGTTGGGTTCATGCACAGGTCAGGCATTTTGGTTGGGTTTTTTTCTTTTCTTTTCTTTCAGACGTGATGTAGTGTATACGGAACAGTGAAGTGTTGGCCAAGTGGTGATGCGTCCGCCAAGGAAATGAGAGAATCTGAACGCACTGGTTCAAATCCCACAGTTGCCAGTATTTTCTCCCCCTCCACTAGACCTCCAGCGGTGGCCTGGATGCTACTTATTCAGATGAGATGATAAATCGGGGTCCCGTGTGCACTTAGCACATGTAAAAGAACCCAGGGCACTTGGCAAAATTCAGTAGAAAAAATCCACTTCGATGGGAAAACAAACAGAATTGCAGGCAGGAAAAAAATACAAAAAATGGGTGACGCTCTCAGTGTAACGACACGCTCTCCCTGGGAAGAACAGCCCGAATGTCACACAGAGAAATCTTTTGTGACAAAAAGAGTAATACAATACAGATCAATACAAAATACAGTCCACATGTTTTGACAGCTCCTGGGAACAGAAACTTGAACTGAAGCTCACCTCTCAAGCCACAGCAGAGATCCACCATACCACACTGACCAATGGCCCACAGGATGGACAGACACTGGGCGGGGCGGTTCACACTGGTCTTGATCAACTCCAGGTACTGCAACACAACACAGTTTCACTTTCTCAAGTAGGCGTCACTGCATTCAGACATATCAAAATACGTTACACCACATCTGCCAGGCAGATACCTAACCCGCTGCATAACCCGACGCGCTCTGACAGGCCTTGAGTGCATGCATATATATTTATGTACCTATCAGATTTCTTCGACAGAATTTTTCCAGAGGACAACACTCTCGTTGTCATGGGCTCTTCTTCGGTGCGCCAACTGTGTGCTGCACAAGACATTGATTATCATCTCATTCGAATGACTAGACTCTCAGACTCTCAAACTTGGGAGAAAGGGCAAGAGCAGGATTCAAACCCAGACCCTCATAGAATATCTGTATTGGCAGATAAATGACTTAACCATTCTGCCACCTTCGACCAAACATATCTCAACTTGCAGCCTCCTACATTCTGCATGTGTGTGTGTGTGTGTGTGTGTGTGTGTGTGTGTGTGTGTGTGGCACCAGGCACCAACCTCTTTCTCAGACTTTTACTACCTTTTATCTGTATCTTTTGTTTGCTGCCCATCCAACCACACAGGGCCATACAGATGAGATGATAAACTAAGGTCCCGTGTGCATGAAAGACATTAATATACTACTGTTCAACTTCATGCTATCTTGCTGCCAACAAGCCAATGTTCCTTATATTCTTTTCTTTGGACATTAATAAAGGGATTTGATTAACTGACTGACTGACTGTTTCTTTCTTTCTTTACCACTTACCTTCTCCGACTTGGACTGCACAACATTGGGCTTGTGGAAAGCCAGCACCTGGAGGAACACCTTGTAGCCAGCCGTTGACAGTCCTGAGCAAACAACAACAAACAAGAAAACATTATGACGGGCGCAATGGCTGATTGCTTAAAGTGTTGGACTTTCAATCTGAGGGTCCCGGGTTCAAATCTCCGTAACAATGCCTAATGGGTAAAGGATGGAGATTTTTCCGATCTTCCAGGTCAACATATGTGTCTGCACTCCCTTCGCAATGTATAAGCAAGCGGAAGATCAAATACGCACGTTAAAGATCCTGTAATCCATATAAGCATTTGGTGGGTTATGGAAATAAGAACATATCCAGCATGCACACCCCCAAAAACAGTGTATGGCTGCCTACATGGCGAGGTAAAAACGGTCATACATGTAAAAGCCCACTTGTGTACGAAACGAATGAATGTGGGAGCTGCAGCCAACGAACGAAGAAGAAGAAGAAGAAAACATTAATAAATAAAGGGAGGTAAGTGAATTTCCTTGAAACAAAAGTCCATATGAAATTTTTGTTTCTCTTTCCAGTGATCAGTGTTCAAGGCCCTGTTTCCACATGGCACTGTGTCCTGGGGAAAGACACTTAACTCCAACTTGCCTCACTCCACCCAGGTGTGAATGGGTACCTGACTTCAGTTGGAGAAGGTTCAAATGGCTGAAGGAGAGGACTGGGCCCTGCCTTCCTACGCTGGATCCTAGACACAGTGAATATCAATTACCTGACCTGACGGCCACAGAAGGATACGGGACATTCAACCTTCAATACTTTTAATCAATATATAATACATCTACAGATGTACAAGGTATACAACCCACTGGGAGGTTCTAAGCTAGCTTACTCTGGCTTGATATTGTGTGTTCTTGTATGTTACACAGCAAAAGTTGCAGTTCTATTCTCTCCACTCTGCAGCTAGCACAAATCTACACACATCTATTCTTGGTCAGAGATTCGTTCATTTATTTATTTATAGTCTGTTCATCAGAGAGATAATGCAGTTTGCGGAGACATCCCACTGTTCTTGATCACACTGAGATTCAGTGGATCAACAATCAGAATACACTCTTCTTCTTCTATCCTAAAGTCTCTGACCATATGGGCACCACTGGTGGGTTGCCCGGTGACCTGGCAACCCCTTCTCTCCATTTCTCCCTGGTCCTAGAATCTGTCAGGGTGTCACTCAGCCTCAAGCCTGTCCATTAACTTTCTTCTTTTTTTTTCTTTTTCTTTTTTGACTCACTTGTGTAAACAAAGTGAGTCTATGTTTTAACCCGGTGTTCGGTTGTCTGTGTGTGTGTGTGTGTGTGTGTGTCCGTGTGTCTGTGTGTCCGTGGTAAACTTTAACATTGACATTTTCTCTGCAAATACCTTGTCAGTTGACACCAAATTTGGCTTAAAAATAAGAAAAATTCAGTTCTTTCCAGTCATCTTGTTTAAAACAATATTGCACCTCTGGGATGGGCACAAAAAAATTAAAAAAAGAAGCCTAATTATATGCAAACTGCATTTACTGTTATATTTATATTTTTTGTATTCTCTAAACTTGGCACTTTGACCTCTTATTCTGACACAACAACAAGAGGAGTCATTATTATCATTTTTTGTTCAAACAGGAACTTCTTTTGCTAAGCATGGAATTTTTATTTATTTTGCAAACGTTTTGGTGCAGATAGTAAAAAAGGGAAATTACTCTGTAATTAATGCTAGGGGACTTAATTTATCACAAGTGAGTCTTGAAGGCCTTGCCTCTCGTCTTTTTTTGTATCCAGTAAATGTGTACCAGTCTACTTACCTTTGCCAGACTGGCTGATCATGCACTGCACGGAGTGGTAGAAGACGTGGTCCAGGCTTTGCTTGGAGCATTTCTTGAAGAGGCTGTTGATCACCTTCTGGCAGGCTGCAGACAGCTGGTTCTGAGGGTAGTCTGGAAGCAGGCACCAAACAGCTCAGTCTGGGCAATGTAGGTAATGAAACATTTACTTTTTTCAAATTCAACACACAAGATGATAGTATATCCAGCACAAGCTGTAAAAAAAAAAAAAAAAAAAAAAAAAAATCCACATTTCCTGCCAAATAATCAAAAACTACAAGCAACCAACCTCAACAAAGTAATGTAATTATGTACATTTTTAACATTCAGCTATTGTCATAATGTGCTTGGACTTCAGATCAATTTATGTGTGTCAAACATTATACCACGTGGGAACTATTTCCATGCTCAATCTTGTGGGTGAATGTCTATGAACAGGCACACATCTAACCCCATGACTGCTGAACCTGGGTGAAACCAGTGTGGCATTAGTTTCAATTGCATTGCCCGCTTTTTCTTATAAATACTTTTCAGTGACATCACTGATTCTGCTGAACAAAGGCATTATAATCCCAAGACGAAGACGTTCAAATAAAGAACAGTGACTGACATCCTGACTTTTAAGCTCAGTCACATGTCAGTGGGGTAACAACCCCTCACTGATGACCATACTTGTCAGCAACAGTCAAGGGGTTGACGTGAACACAAAAAAAGGATGGTGTAGATCAGTCTCACTGTCTGAAGACAGGAAGACAACAAAACAAAACAGACTGAAGGGCACTGAGTGGAGTGGTGGCATGGTGGGTACACACACACACCTGACTGGGAAGTGAGAAAACCTCAGCATGCAAGATCAAATCCCACACTAACCAGAATTTTCTTCCCCTCCACAAGCCCTTGAGTCATGGTGGTCTGGACGCTAATCATTCGGATGAGACGATAAACTGAAGCTCCATATACAGCCTGCACTCAACACACATTCAAGAACCCACGTCAACAAAACAAAAATCCCAAGAAAAGTCCACTCTGACAGTAAAACAAATTCATTTGCAGACAGACAAAAAGGGTGGTGCTACACTGTAGCGATGCACTCTTCCCATAAAGAGTAGACCAAATTTTACAAAGAGAAATCTGTAGTGACAACATCAACAACAAAAAAACAACAAAAACAAAAAAGAGAAGTAAATGATACAATAATAGCACAGCATTACCTTTAGGCTTATCCTTGAACATGAAACACCTCCAAACACAGAGTATGGCTGCCTACACGGCCGGAAAAAAAACGGTCATACACACAAAAACCCACTCATATACATACGAGTGAACGTGGGAGTTGCAGCCCACGAACGAAGAAGATGAATCCTTGAACAAGTAAATAATACAATAATAGCAGAGCATTACCTTTAGGCTTATCCTTGAACGTCGGGTCAGCGTCAGTGACCTTCTCCAGCTTTAGGTTGATGTAGGAGGCCAGGTCCTTGAGCCACACATCCTGGTTGTCTGGGAAGTGCAGCTGGGACTGGCCCACCACCGACTCCAGCTCTGTGTGGTTAATCTGCAAGGAGGGAAGGTGGCAGAACAGTCAAGATGCTCATCTGCAAACTGCATCAGTGAGGATCTTGGTTTGAACCCTGGGTCTCCACCTTTCTCACAAGTTTGACTGGAAAATCAGTGAGGATCTTGGTTTGAACCCTGGGTCTCCACCTTTCTCACAAGTTTGACTGGAAAATCAGTGAGGATCTTGGTTTGAACCCTGGGTCTCCACCTTTCTCACAAGTTTGACTGGAAAATCAGTGAGGATCTTGGTTTGAACCCTGGGTCTACACCTTTCTCACAAGTTTGACTGGAAAATCAGTGAGGATCTTGGTTTGAACCCTGGGTCTCCACCTTTCTCACAAGTTTGACTGGAAAATCAGTGAGGATCTTGGTTTGAACCCTGGGTCTCCCTCCACCTTTCTCACAAGTTTGACTGGAAAATCAAACTGAGCGTTCAGTCGTGTGGATGGGACAATAAACCAAGGCCCAGTGCGCACACTGATAAAGAACCCATGGCAACAGCAGTATTGTCCTAGGGCAGTACTCTGCAGATGAAATCGACTCCGATATGATACTTACAAAAATATATGCATGCACTTAAGACCTGACTACCATGTTGGGTTATGCTGCTGTCAGGCATCGGCCTAGCAGTTGTTGTGTCGTGTGCATCAATTTGCAAGAATGTAGGGATGCCTCCTTAAAAAACTGAAACTGTGGCCAATCTGCGAAAGACATGTACCTCCATTCCCAATCACATTTTTCAACGAGGGTTCCCAGAAATGTAACCAAACAAAATTCCATATTTTCCCCAGATCTTTACCAGACCCGACCGAAAATTTTCCGAACCAGTCACGAAGCTAAACTTAAATCCAAGTTTCACCAGCTACACCACAGACAAAAAGAAACAGGCAGATATCCTTGTTCTGACATTTAATTTTCAACACTTTTTGTTTCTTTGTTTTGTTGTGTTTTTGTATGAAATTGCACTGGTCAAGGGTTTTGTTAAAAATTCTTAGTCAGAATTTTCATTATTTTCAAAACTTTCACAGTGCTTAGACTTGGTCATGTGACCTCTTCATAATTAAACAGATTGGTCATTTTGAAAGCAAATGGGTCAGGACAAATATCCTTTTCTTTCTTCCCCACTGGCAATCCTCCATGCCCCCTCCCATGCCAAGCAATGTGTATTTTCATTTGTACATTTTCTGTCAAGCTCTTCTGGATACACACAAACATGTGAAACTCTCTGTGTGTATATATTGTGTGTGTGTGTGTGTGTGTGCACATGCGCATGCGTGTTGTTCTTGTTGCTGTTGTTGTTGTGTTATGAAGTGCAGCGAAGGAAACATTTCCTGTTCAAGAGTACCTATATAGGTACTTATGCACTATTGTGGATCAGGGAAAATCACTCTGAAACAGTTAACAATCAGACACACACACGCACACACATGCACATGCACACACACACACACACACACACACACAACCACACACACACTCCTAAAATCCCATCTTACTGCCTGCACACACAAATATACACACACCCATAACAGCATAAGTAATGCGCATCCTGTTCTGAATTTCAGATATGTTCAGACAGAGATCAGGGAACAGATACAGTGATAACATGTAGTGGGTACTAAGTATTGCAGGGAAATCCTTCTTTGTGGCTGATAATAATTATTGCATAAGCCTGCATGTTTCCAGTAATATGGAAGCCAGCAAGGATGGTTTTCCTAGTTTAGTTCGGTGTGTGTGTGTGTGTGTGTGTACGTACGTACGTACGTATGTACACGCTTGCATGCGTGCATGTATGATTCGAGTTTGTAAGCTTGTGTTGACAAGCACTCAAAAAGCACTTACAAGTTACATATATATATATGCTTTAAGCAGGACGTCAGCTCTCTATCTTATCTTCAGACCTATTTACCTTACATTTGGGTTTGGCATACTCTTGTAAAAAAAAAAAAAAAAAAATAAAAAAAAGTGAATATTCAGGCAGAAAACAGTGTAATATTCAGGCAGAAAACAGTTTTAGAAGCCTATATAAAACAGTTTTAGAAGCCTATATAAGGTCCTGGGACAAACTCTTAGTCATCAGTATCTTCTTTTCTGAGTTATGAGTTGTCTGATCAATGACATTATCTAACTGGGTCACATTAAGTGATTAAATGTTTTACTTTGCGAGTAATGCAATCAGACAAGTGAGAGAGAGAGAGGGGAGGTAGACAGAGTGTGTATGTGCATGCACACGTGTGCCCAAGCATAAGTGTGTGTTTAACATCTCTTCCAACAACAGCAAAGTGTCTGGTTCAAAACAGCACTGCCTAAAAGTACAACTAGTAAAAGCACAGAATGCAGACTGATGTATAAGTTTGAACTGGCATGTCATTAAGTTTCAGTAGTGCTGTGTGCACTGTGAAATCCAGCCAGTAAGTGGGTGGCTTTAACAGTTCATACAGCATGTCAAGTGCTTATTGGAAATCCAGCCAGTAAGTGGGTGGCTTTAACAGTTCACACAGCAGAACTGTCAAGTGCTTATTGGAAATCCAGCCAGTAAGTGGGTGGCTTTAACAGTTCACACAGCAGAACTGTCAAGTGCTTATTGGAAATCCAGCCAGTAAGTGGGTGGCTTTAACAGTTCACACAGCATAACTGTCAAGTGTTTATTGGAAAATTCACCCAGTAAGTGGGTGGCTTTAACAGTTCACACAGCATAACTGTCAAGTGCTTATTCAGTTATTGGAAATCCAGCCAGTAAGTGGGTGGCTTTAACAGTTCACACAGCATAACTGTCAAGAGCTTACTGGAAATCCAGCCAGTAAGTGGGTGGCTTTTACAGTTCACACAGCATAACTGTCAAGTGTTTATTGGAAAATTCACCCAGTAAGTGGGTGGCTTTAACAGTTCACACAGCATAACTGTCAAGAGCTTACTGGAAAATTCACCCAGTAAGTGGGTGGCTTTAACAGTTCACACAGCATAACTGTCAAGTGTTTATTGGAAAAATCACAAACCAGCAGCCCTCTGCTTCAAACAATCTTTCTATCCAATTTTCCATATATCATTTCATATGCGTGTCAAAGATTTGCAAGCTAGCACTGGTAAGGCTGCTGTATTAGTGTGTCAGTGTTCTAACTTTGGTACAAGAAGAATAGCCCTCACAATTTCCCAAGCCAAATATGTCAAACTTAAAAAAGTTAAAGCAAACATATTTCAATACAAATAATAAACAATAAAGAAGACACACACAATGATGAAGTCAAACATGTATCTGTAATATCAACTCAAAGGCACAAACAAACAATGACACAGTCAAACATGTATATCAACACAAAACATCACTGTAAACAATCAATACATTTCAACTCAAACTAAAGCCAGTAAAGGGGAAAAAAAAAAATGAATATTCACCTGAGCCAAGGCAGAATCCAGTGCCGGAGACTTGGAGCTGGTCTCCCGACGGCCGTTTTGTTCCACTTTCTTCTTTTTGGTTGTGGTTTGGGAGTGGGGCCCGCGCTGCTTTCCTGCAGAATCGCTCGCACCGCTGGCAGTACTTCGGCTTTCACTGGCATTGAAGGCATCATAGATGGTGCGATCTTCTTTCACCGGATCTGTCAAGCATTCCATTTTCAAACATTTGGCTAGTATTCTGTTTGATCATCATTTTTTAATATGTTTTTTTTGTTGTTGTTTTTTTTTGGGGGGTGGGGGTGGTTGATAATTTTTATTAGAAGGATAATGTTTTCATATATATGGCCTGAAATAAGACTGAGCACAAAAAGGAAAGTTTCAAATAGTTAAACTATTACATCAAGATGACCTAGACAATCTACAGCAGTGGTCAAGAGAGTGGCTCCTCCACTTCCATCCAGAAAAATGCAGTGTAATGAAGCTAGGAAACTGAAAACCGGAAGCAATTTACTACTTGAAAGGGAAAACCAACAATGGGGAGGAATACATCCTGGCACTTGCTGAGAGTGACGTGGTGAAAGACCTGGGAGTGTACATTGACAACAAAGCTGGATTTTAAGACGCATGTGGCAACAGTTACTGCAAAGGCTAACAAGATGGTTGGTATAATAAGGCGTTCCTTCAACTACCTATCTGAAGATCTGTTTGTTCAATTGTTCAAATCCCTGGTTAGACCCATTTTGGAATATGGGCATTCGGTCTGGACCCCACAGTCAAAAACATTGTGCAGAGAGGTGGAAGACGTCCAGCGACGGGCAACGAAACTGAATGGTCATTTGAAGAACAAGCTTTATCATGAAAGACTCGCTTTGCTTAAGCTACCTAGTCTAGAACACAGGAGGCAGCGGGGAGATATGATTGATTGCTATAAATACGTACACGGAATCTAAAAGACCACAAATCCCAAACTATCACCTGCAGTAAGTAGAGACAGAAGAGGTAACAGTTTAATGCTAAATAAATCACATTTCAGACTGAAAGTGCGCCGTTCCTTCTTTACAGAGCGAGCTGTTAATAAATAGAATGGTTTGCCAGACAGTGTTGTGACTGCCCCAACCATGTCATCTTTCAAGACTAGGTTAGACGCTCATTGGGCCAACTCTCCAAGTATTTATGATCCAGTATGCTATCATCAGGCCACACATGCTGGAATACTGTATCCAATTGAACGACGAACAGGCCTTCACAGGCCTCAAACGTCTGATTCCAGTTCAAGTTCCAGTTCAAGTGAACAAAACTGAGCTTAGCCAAGGTCTGAGTGAAAATATATCTTTAACATGTAAAGCTTTAGTATCATAACTATAAGTGGTAACTAGAAATAGAAACTGAAAGTGATCAGAACTGAGGGATTTTTCCTCAGCATCCAAGGGGTGGTTATCAAAGGTTTCCAGATGGTTCCAAATCCATTTGCTGGATACTTGTAGAAAACAGAGAGACAGGCAGTGCGACAGAAAGAGAACAGGAAAAATAACATGTGTCCATATTATGTATAAATGTTTGTTCAATAATATAGTTTATCTTGGAAACATGACGTCACGATTCTTCTCCAAACAAGGCAACATTGAACATCTGTTCAGTGTTTGATGTCGCCGGCACTCTTGCTCAACCACCGTGCAACCACATGCGTGAATATGATGAATTAAAACATCTATATCTGATCACATATATATGTACAGGAAAACATTCGACATGTCTTCAATTTATTTAAACATTTTATGCGATTGAAAAACTGTCGAAAACTCACATTTTCGCATCCATATCATATGTAACCACAGTGATGACGTGACAAGCTCTGGGCCACTGAGGCCATGCTGTCTTAGGGGGTCAGTCAAACCTACTGATGTGAATGCTAACAACTTACCTCTGGTTTCGATTTTTGGCATCCGTTCAACAAATGTCTTTTTCTGAGATTTGGTCAGGGCCGGAGACTGAGCCTTCCCTTTTTTCGTTTTCCCAACCACTTCCCACTGACCAGCAGACGCCATGACGATTCGGTAAGTACTCTTTCGTGAGTGAAGTCAAGAGGAGTCTAAAACCTTCCCATAGCTCTCGCGCGAGGTTTACTTCCTGTACATTCCATCGTTGAAAGAGTTCTTGACAACGACACGCTGACTGACAGCTTCTCGCTTTTAAAATGTAAGTTAACTATGTTAAGGTTTTGATATCTGGTTTATATTATTCTGTGCCATTTTAAAGTAGTTTTTGTTATTTCGTATGCAGTGTGCATCAAATTTGTTAACTTTCCTCTCTGGTTTGAGTAAGTGTTGGTGCCAGACATAAACAATTGGTCTCAGTTGTCTCAGAACTCTGACTCCACTGCATCTCTGCAGATTTAATCAACGATCGCACAATCCACTCTTCATTCGTCTCTGCTAATGGACATGTAGGACGATGAGATAAAGTGCATGGCTAACCCAAATATATAAAATTGTCAGTGGCAATGTAGACATCCCTCCAGACAAATTTCTCAAGAAAGGATCCAGCAAAACAAGACCAAATCATCGACACAAATTTGTCCATCTTAGCTCCTCCTCTGGCCCTTATAAATCCAGTTTTTTCCCATCAACCATCCCCGCCTGGAACTCCCTGCCTGCAACAGCAGCAGAGGCTCCCTCCATGGTAGCTTTCAAGAGGGAACTGAACAAGATCACAGTTTAATCCCCCCCCTTTTTTTTTTTCTTTTTTTTTTTAGTATCCTCCAGAGGGATGCTGCGAGTGATGGTGGGAGGGAATATATATACATGTTCTTTCTCACTGTCACTCCCTCCGGTAGGAAGATAGGTCTACTTAGGTTCTGATTAGGTTTATATAATAGACTTTTTCTTTTTTCTTTCTTTTTTTTTTTCTTTTTTTGTTGACACCTCTGCGCACACAGGTCATTAATAGTCAGTAATGATGGCTGACCTTCCAATTTGAAGATTGAAGATTCATCGAAATGTCGACGTTGGTGGCACAGACCAAAGAAGAACAAGAAACGAACGGGAAAGAGAATTTGATTTAATTCAAAATGCTGCATTGTCTGCTTCAACCAAAACAGAAAATTCTCTATCGGCTCACTCAGAATACCCGCCAGCAAATATCAAAAAGAAAAACGAATGAGTTACTGACACACCCTTCCCAGATCACCATGTACACAATAGTTATTATGTAAAAAGAAAAACATTCAGGTAAAACAATGTTACTTTCTAAGATAGGGTGAAACAACTGTGTCTGTGTGTATGTGAGTGTGTATGCATGTGTGTGAACATAGTTGGAACATGGGGAAAGGCATTGTCTGCCGCAATGGCAGAAACAGTCTGATGTGGTACTGTCTGTTGTAAAAGCTGACACAATGAAATATGTATGCATGTGTTTGATTAGTTGACACAAACTGATATAATAATATTTTATAATATAATATTTCATTTTTTATATAGCGCTATAATATAAGCTTAATCAAGCTCTAAGCGCTTTACAATCAAGTACCTAGAGTGAAACAAGAAAGCATATAAAAAGTAGTAGAAACAAAACAGAATCATTAATATTATAAAAACACTATGGTTAAAACTCACAAAGTAACATGCTCTCAATACTAT
Source organism: Babylonia areolata (assembly GCF_041734735.1). NCBI lineage: Eukaryota > Metazoa > Mollusca > Gastropoda > Neogastropoda > Buccinidae > Babylonia > Babylonia areolata. The sequence continues at coordinate 62,887,806 of NC_134878.1, read as the reverse complement.
AACTGTTACACTCCAACACTCACACAAACACACAAACCCATTTTTCATTTAAAATACATACATGTAAAAAGGAGCATAATTATAATTTGAATGCCATAGATTTTGTAAAAATTGTAAAATAAAATTTTGGATAAAAAAAGGTAAAAGGGGTAAAAATCAGCAGTCATTCTCCCTTTCAAACCACACCACCACCATCCATCTACCCACCCCCATTCTTTCTACACACCCATCACACATACTCACATTGCCATGCACCTGGGATAACAGCACTATTTGAGTGATGACAAGTATATATTAAAGAGATAAATTTTAAGATTTGCTTTAAAGGTAGATAGATGAGTTGTTTGTCTGAGAGCAATAAGCAGAGAATTCCAAGTTGTTAGGCCGAAGACGGAAAATGACCTCTTTCCACAGGAGTTAGGGAAGTATCAGGGAACAGTTAGCTGGGAGGAATCAAGAGATCTCAGTGTTCTGTTTGGCAAGTACGGGTTAACAAGCTCAGAAAGATATGAGGGTGTGATATCACAATTCAGGCACTGAAAGCATAGACAGGCAAGTTAATATTTAATTCTGGCTTGAACAGGCAACCAGTGAAGTGTCCGCAGGAGAGCAGTAGCACTCTCTCTCCTTGACTTTTTAAGGACGAGTTGAGCTGTACTATTCTGTATTTTATGGAGCTTGTAGAGTTTATCACTGGGAAGGCCAGCTTTGAATTACAATAATCTAGGCTGGAATAAAATGAAGGCAACAGCAAGTTTGTTGGCAGCATCAACAGACAGGAAGGGGCGGATTTTACTAATCTTACAAAGCTGAAAAATAAAGAACTTTACACAGGTGGTTCACATGAGTTTCCATCGTGAGGGATGAATCGAGGTAAAAAAACCAAGATTGCGGACAGAACTAGAGAAAGAAATTTCAGAACAAATGATAGATGTTGTATTTATCTGCTTGAGCTTGTATTTTATTACTAGTCAGTATGAGTTCTGTTTTGTCATTTATTTTTAGTGTCATCGTCCATACCCTTACAGTTACTTACACAGTCTGGTGTTGTACTGTCTGTTAAAGTAGTTTTACTTTCTGTCTCAAAGGACACCCACCATCACATAATCGTTGTTCACCTGATTTTACAATGAGAAAATAAAAAGCATAAGAAAAAAAGCAGCAAATAAACAAGTATATAAAAAGGAGAAAAAATACATCACTGTGTACTTTAAACCTTCATTTAAATCTATTCCATGCTTGATGTTGCAGGAGTCAAAGGCCACCCACCAGCTCCCGCCCAACCACGGGTCGGGCGCCTGGCACAGGTACGATCATCGCTCTCCTTGCTTGTTTATTGAAAACAGTTATTTCTGGGGGGGGGGGGGGGGGGGGGGGGGGGATGCTGCTGAATCTTAATGACAAACTATGTGTTAGCATGAAATAAAAATTGCATGTTTGTTATACATTGAAATGAAACTTCTGTGTGTTTTGATTGTGTTTGTGCATTGTTGTCAAGTTGTGTTTTAGGGTGCCAGTTGTTTTTTGGGCATGTGTTTCAAGAGTTTGTTTCTTTTTCCCAGTGCTTTTTTTCTCTCTCTTAATTTAGGTGTTGTTGTTTTTCCAAGTACTGTCAGAAAGAATTGTAGAACAAGTAATAGAGTGAAGGGAGAAGAATGTTCAATTAGCAGCTTCGTGAAGTATGGTTTCTGTAAAACTGAAAGTACTTTAATGCTCCAGTAACAGTTTATCATGTTTTGTTTTGTTTTTTAAATTGAAAGCAAATCAAAGGTTCTTCAGCCATTCTTTGCAATATATATGCCGTACGCATAGTTATAAAAAAAATTTTTTTAAAGCATTTCTGTATATATATATCAATGGTGAATTTTCCCCTTAATGTTGGCTTTCTTACCCCCACCCCCACCCCCCCTCAACCCTCCACCCTCACCCCACCCCCCAAAAAAAAGAAAATAATAATAAAATGATTTTTTTTAAAGTTGATTAGCTGAAGAGGCTTGTGTTGTCATGCACCGCCTTTTGAGGTCTCATATTTTCACGTACATCAAATAGTTCTATACAGTCATGCTTCTGTTCATATCTATACATGTTTGGTGTGGGTTTTTTTTTTTTTTTTTGTATCTTGTCTAGATCTGTACATCATGCATTGATTTATACTTTCAGTGTTATGTGTCGCATCTTAGAAGACAAATTTTTTTGTATATGTTTCAAAATGCAGAACTTTTCTGTTGCACATGTTTTGTGAACAGCTGCTGGTCGGCAGCCAGGCACTGCAACCCGTCTTACAACCGCAATGGTAACAATATTAATATTCATACTTCTTGTCTGTGTGTGTGCATGTTTGTGTATACATGTGCATGCGTGTATGTGTGTGTATGATTATGTGTGCCTGTCTGTGTATTTCTTTGAGTGCATACATGTAATTCTGTAACTCATTCAACCATGCGCCTGCCTGAGAGGCATGGGTCGTTGATCGCCATTCTCTGCCTAAGCCCGCCTGACAGGCAGGCGAAGAATCCCATTTATTTTAACCGGTTCGTCACCTCATAATTATGCATTAAACTGCTGGGTAAGGGAAGTAACTCCAACTTCCTTCCTCACTGGCACGCAAAGTTTCGTTCCGACTTACTGCACTGTAAGTGCTCAGTGAAATCATGATGGACTCTCGACCCAGATAATGACGATTTGCCTTATAATTCTTCCAATAATTCTTGGGAAAGTGAAAGAGATAAAAACTGCAACCAGTCTAGACAAAGTGGCAGACATTTCAATCAAGAAGATAGCCCACAACCTTCAACATCAATGGAAGCTGACATTTTACTATTTCTGTTTTTAACCAGTAGAGTGCCTATAAGATGTCAGCTGACGTCCTACAAAAAGTATTGCCATAGTGCCTATAAGACGTCCACTGACGTCCTGCATATGTTCTGATTTTTCCTTCATTGGAGTTTGGTTCAGTTCACATAAACAGACTCTGAACAGTTAGTTTGATGTGTCTGGATTATAAAAATACTATTTAAATTAACTTACATCAGGTAGAAGACCTATTTCTACTCGATAATAATTTGCTAACTGACCACATGATACACTCGTGGAAAAAGGGGTTGCATCATGTGCAAACAAATGCATTGAAAACTGTGTCCAGTAAAGCAAGTAGTCACAGTCAGCAAATTTACAAAATTTTGAAAGCTCTGCTTGTGATTATGGACAGCTTTCGCGATGAAGAAGGATCTGTCTTGTCTGATGATTGACTTGAAAACGAAGGTGATTGACAACGACAGTTATGAAACTAACAGCCCATTTTATGGTAATTCAGTCCGTCCATCCATTCAGAGAGCGTTTTTGAACAAGTGGCTATGACTGACAGAATTCGTGCAGCCAGTGTTGGAAGAATGGAAGGAGAGGGAGAGAAGTGATGTAAGATAATAGGTCGAATGCCAGCCAGAGGTCATCAAGGGGGCGTGATTTTTGGGAAGAGTGAACTCACATTTCAAAGCAGACAGAAGGCAATTGACAACCGCCAGTGCCCCACAATTTTCACGAAATGCAGTGCTGAACCTGCACTGGCCGTGAAACACGTGCTTTTTGTTTTTAACACTTTTTTTCCCCGCTGAATCAGAAGGATGACTTGTTTGAAGAGGTGGCAGGCCAGATGCACAGCAGACAAAT
>NC_134878.1:62794140-62879140 GCF_041734735.1 Babylonia areolata | reverse complement strand
CCAGTGATGAGAACTCCAGTTTCCTGGCCTACGAAAAGAGGTGAGTAGATCCGCAGTTTCTCTAGCCTTCTGTCTACATTACTGTATTTATGTACGATGAATAATTGAAACAGATACTTATATAGAGTCCGTCCTCGGTCGGAGACCAAGCTCTAAGCGCTTTACAAACATGGGGTCTTTTGGACATCAGGCTGCCTACCTGGGTAGAGCCAGCTAACGGCTCCCATTGGGCACTCGTCATTCGTTTCCTGCGTCATTCAATTAGATTTCAGGCACGCACATATACACACTCGACAGACATGTAACATTTTATATGCGTGACCGTCTTGTTTATATAAACCTCCATGTAGGCAGCCACACTCCGTTTTCAGGGGGTGTGCATGCTGGGTATGTTCTTGTTTCCATAACCCACCAAAAGCCGACATGGGTTGCAGTATGTTTAACATGTGTATTTGATCTTCTGTGTGCATATACACACGAAGGTCTGCACATACGTTGACTTGGAAGATTGGAAACATCTCCACTCTTTACCCATCAGGTGCCCCTTGCCAAGGTTCAAACCCAGGACCCTCAGATTGAAAGTCGAGCGCTTTGACCACTTGGTTATGTCTTTTATCTCTTTGTTTCAGAGTTATGGTTGTATGTAAAAGTTGAGTGTGAATGTGCTTTGATTTTTTTGTTTTTTTTTTTTGTTTGTTTGGTTGGTTGTTTTGTTGTTGTTGTTTTTTTTTAACTAAGATTTAGTGCTATATGAATATATTTATTATTGATATTGCCATTACTGCTACTAGTAAAAGAAGCTCCTTTTGAAGGTAGAAAAAAGACAGTATTGGAATAGTTGTTTTGGTTTTATGTGATGGTATGTGGGGTTTTTTATGTGTTGTTGTTGACCCAAATATAGTGCAAGAAGTTTTGTGACTCATATATGTGAGTGTGTGAATCTGCTGAATCAGAAAAAAGAAAACGATTTGAAGTTGTTTTGCAATTTTCATTTGAAAAAACAACATGATTTTGAACAAATTTATGCTGTTGGTAATTCACAATATGTCAGAGCATAATTATTTCACATCTTGTACTCTGAAGTTTATGTTGTGTTTTATATTAGGATTACCAGTTGATATGTTTAAAACTGTTACAGTCATTTTCCATCAGTGGTTGTGCGTACCAGTTGATAAGTCTGAGGACATGTTGGAGAAAGGTAGCTTAAAATGGAGAGAGGAGGATTCACCCTTGTTGCTGCGCATTGATGTACTTTCTCTATTGCATGGACGTGCTACTCCCCCTTCCACCCGCCTCACGCTGGGACACTTCGGGAGGTGACGCTCGAATCCCTTTCCCCCCGGTCCCCTTCATGACCGTTTTATCGGGACGAGCGTCCCCTCCGCTATCAGCGTCTGCAGACGCATCGCCGCGGTCCCTATTGGGAGAAATCATGAGCTCCGGGCCTGGGAGAGTCTCTTGGCGAGTATCTCTGCCAGCATCATGATCCCTGCCTTCGTAGGATGGCAAACGAGGCATGGTACCGCGCGTAAGCACCCAGCGAACAATACGATCCCCAACAGAGAAAGGAAAGACAGGATCGACTCAGAGGTAGAAAAATACGAAGAAATCGAGGGGGCCGAGTCGAAACGGGTACACAGAATGTAAGCACAATATACATGCAAGCCGCATACAACAAAATAAGGCCAAATGAAAATGCTTAATAGCCAAAAAAAGCGTTAGACGAGACAGAGCGAAAACCTGACAAGATGGCGTGGAGAGCCTTGGCCAAAGGAATGATTCAGCGCTTATAGCTGTTAGAGGCGTTTGATTGGCTAAGAGCGGGCCAGACTAAGAGGGGCGTCTTTTCACTGTTAGCCGCGCGAAATTTGGCCAAACAGAGCAAACCATAGGCCTAGTTTGCATCAGTTTGACATGGTAAGTATATGTAAACACCAAACATGGAGTATAATACAAACTCCTCCTTTTGGTATGCCTGATGCTTCGTGATGGTGGATGTTAAAGGATTGCTTTTTTGTCTTCATTTCCTCAGAGCTGAAGCCCTGGCCAGTGAAATCCGAGACCTTCAAGGAGAGCTTGGAGACTATAACACGGTATGGTCATTCCCTTTTTTTTTTTTTTTTCTTTTTTTTGGGGGGGGGGGGGTGGGGGGGGGGAATCTAGATAGATGTACAAGTTTAGTTACACCCGCCGGGAATGTACGACTGACACGGTCGATTCAGTTTCTCTTTTACGTTCATTCTAGTTTTATAGTTTTAAAGTTGATATGAAAATTCATGTAGAGCCAAATACAAGTACTTGTACGTTTTTATTTCACTTTGTTACATTATTTGTTGACAAGAAGTTAAATGGGCCAAAAGAAATGTTTCTGTTTTAACCGCTTGAAGAGGACGATAGAGTATTTTTAACTGAATTGAATTCATAGCATGTGCATGCTTCATTTCTTTTGTGTGCTTTTCTTCAGTTGGTAGACAAGCTGACGACAGATGAGGACATTCAAGATGTGGAGTTTGACTGCAATAACGTAAGTACAAATCCACTGCATCCTGCTCCTCATTTTCAAATGAGATTTATTCACAGATAGCGCTAAAATAAATATATGAATGAAATAAAAAGCAGATGGAAACTGTATTGGACATTACTGTAAATAAGTCTGACATTATTTTTTTTGTGTTTCTGTAGCAACTCCTGCATAAGCCATATCTTTGGATTGTAAGTTATAGAAATCAGTCATTACATTATTAAAGACAGGGTTAAGATAAGATATCTATTCTCGCCCTCTTAGACTTGTCAGCAGCTTTTGACTCTGTCGATCACTCTATCCTCTTGAACAGACTTAAAACTTCCTTTGGTATTCGTGACACTGCACTAGCATGGATCACGTCTTACCTGTCAGATGTTACATAGAAAGTGTGTGTAAATGGTAGATACTCTAGAGTATCTGCCTTAAAATATGGTGTCCCATAGGGTCCGTCCTAGGTCCTGTTCTTTTCATGCTGTATGCGGCTCCTGTGTCAGATGTCATCAGTCATCATGCGATGTCGCATGAGAGCTTTGCTGATGACACACAACTTTATCAGTCGGCTTCCATAGCTGAATTTGATGCACTGGTGACTCAAACACGGGAGTGCATTGCTGGCTTGAAGGACTGGATGACTCTCAACAAGCTGCAACTAAATGATGATAAGACTGAATTTATGATAACCAGTGTTGAGGTTAAAAATGCTGCTGCTTTGCTGATTTAAAAATCTTGGTAATGGTTGTACAGACGTGTATGTTGTTGATTTTTTCATTTCTTTTATAAATATGTGTACTTCGGTTGGCATTCAGAATTTTGGTAATTTGTTTCCAGGAAAGAAATAACAGAAGGAAGTTGCATGAAAAGTGCTGATTATCTGTATAATGTGGGTGTATACATGCCTCATTTACTGTTTGTCTCCAGCTGAAGTCACAAAATGACCGGGAGAGCAAGAAAATCGAAGAGTTGTTCGACATCAAGAAACAGTAAGTTCTGGTTCACTGACGACTTAACACCACATGAATTGAAAAACTGTCACAAAAGCAAAACAACAACAAAAACTGCAAAACAACACTGTTGATAAACATTAATCCCCTTCAAGCAAACAACACAGCTGATAAACATTAATCCCCTTCAAGCAAACAACACAGCTGATAAACATTAATCCCCTTCAAGCAAACAGCACAGTTGATAAACATTAATCCCCTTCAAGCAAACAACACAACTGATAAACATTAATCCCCTTCAAGCAAACAACACAACTGGTAAACATTAATCCCCTTCAAGCAAACAACACAACTGATAAACATTAATCCCCTTCAAGCAAACAACACAGCTGATAAACATTAATCCCCTTCAGGCAAACAGCACAGTTGATAAACATTAATCCCCTTCAAACAAACAAACAACACAGCTGATAAACATTAATCCTTGTCAAGCAAACAACACAACTGATAAACATTAATCCCCTTCAAGCAAACAGCACAGTTGATAAACATTAATCCCCTTCAAGCAAACAACACAACTGATAAACATTAATCCCCTTCAAGCAAACAACACAACTGATAAACATTAATCCCTTCAAGCAAACAACACAGCTTATAAACGTTAATCCCCTTCAAGCAAACAACACAGTTGATAAACATTAATCCCCTTCAGGCAAACAACACAGCTTATAAACGTTAATCCCCTTCAAGCAAACAACACAGTTGATAAACATTAATCCTTGTCAAGCAAACAACACAGCTGATAAACATTAATCCCCTTCAAGCAAACAGCACAGTTGATAAACATCCGGGGGTCATGTTAAAAGGACTGTTTTTCACAGTGTAACAAAGCTTGACAGCTGCAGCCAGTTTTCCCGCCAACAGAACAATGACTAACCTTTGCTCCCTGATCGTGTTAGAAGTGAGCAAAGTCCACTGTGGTGTTTTGACATGAACCGAAGCCTTGAGACTGAGAACATTGTATCCAAAAAATATTTCCACTGTGTTGTTTAGACATGAACCGAGCCTTGGGACTGAGAACATTGTATCCAAAAAAATATTGGGTGCTAGGGGGTGTTTTTTTCGTGTGTTTTTTTAATTTTTTGTTTTTTCGCTTAGAAACTTGGTGGTGAATGAGTTATTAAAGAAGGGTTCCGTTGACACGCGTGTGACGCAGGAAAGAAGACCAAATCCAGCTGCTGGAAACGGAGATGGACCAAGAGAGACGCATGGCCGACAACCTGGTCAACGACATGGTGAGGGAGCGCTGATTGTTTGTCTTTGTCGTTCATCGTGCATCATTGCTGTCCGTTGCACAACTGACCGACCCATCACGTCTTTGTCGTTCATCGTGCATCATTGCTGTCCGTTGCACAACTGACCGACCCATCACGTCTTTGTCGTTCATCGTGCATCATTGCTGTCCGTTGCACAACTGACCGACCCATCACGTCTTTGTCGTTCATCGTGCATCATTGCTGTCCGTTGCACAATGACCGACCTGTCACGTCTTTGTCGTTCATCGTGCATCATTGCTGTCCGTTGCACAACTGACCGACCCATCACGTCTCTGTCGTTCATCGTGCATCATTGCTGTCCGTTGCACAACTGACCGACCCATCACGTCTTTGTCGTTCATCGTGCATCATTGCTGTCCGTTGCACAACTGTCCGACCCATCGCGTCTTTGTCGTTCATCGTGCATCATTGCTGTCCGTTGCACAGCTGTCCGACCCATCACGTCTTTGTCGTTCATCGTGCATCATTGCTGTCCGTTGCACAACTGTCCGACCCATCACGTCTTTGTCGTTCATCGTGCATCATTGCTGTCCGTTGCACAATGACCGACCTGTCACGTCTTTGTCGTTCATCGTGCATCATTGCTGTCCGTTGCACAACTGACCGACCCATCACGTCTTTGTCGTTCATCGTGCATCATTGCTGTCCGTTGCACAATGACCGACCTGTCACGTCTTTGTCGTTCATCGTGCATCATTGCTGTCCGTTGCACAATGACCGACCTGTCACGTCTTTGTCGTTCATCGTGCATCATTGCTGTCCGTTGCACAATGACCGACCTGTCACGTCTTTGTCGTTCATCGTGCATCATTGCTGTCCGTTGCACAACTGACCGACCCGTCACGTCTTTGTCGTTCATCGTGCATCATTGCTGTCCGTTGCACAACTGACCGACCCATCACGTCTCTGTCGTTCATCGTGCATCATTGCTGTCCGTTGCACAACTGTCCGACCCATCACGTCTTTGTTGTTCATCGTGCATCATTGCTGTCCGTTGCACAATGACCGACCCATCACATCTTTGTCGTTCATCATGCATCATTGCTGTCCTTTGCACAACTGACTGACCCATCACGTCTTTGTCGTTCATCGTGCATCATTGCTGTCCGTTGCACAACTGACCGACCCATCACGTCTTTGTCGTTCATCGTGCATCATTGCTGTCCGTTGCACAACTGACCGACCTGTCACGTCTTTGTCGTTCATCGTGCATCATTGCTGTCCTTTGCACAACTGACTGACCCATCACACAGACCCGTATCATGGCTGCAAGACTATAAACGTCAATTACATACCTGAGTGAAAAAGAAAAAAAAAAAAAGAAGGAAAACCGAAAACCTGGGAAAGAAAATGAGGCACAAGTACCGACATATCCTTCCGCGTACTTAACTCTTTCCATACGAACGGCGAAAGAGACGACGTTAACAGCGTTTCACCCCAATTACCATCATCAAAATATTGCAAGAGGAAGGCTCTTATACTGAAGAGGTGAATGTTGACAAAGAATACCACATTTCTTACGACGGAAGCTAAAGGTTGGGTCATTCAGACACCCACTGGACATCCAAGGGGTCTGTGTAGAGGAGAACAGAGGACTGGCCGTACTGAGTGAGTTAAAGGACATGACTCTGATATTGAGTAGTATATAAAAGAAACACAAAAACCTGGGAAGGAAAATGAAGCTCAAGTACCGACATATCGTTCCACATACTTACAGGACATGACTGATATTGAGTATTCTGTCACTTTTTCACCAGAGAATTATATATATATATATATATATATATATCTGAAAAACAAAACAACAGAACGTAACATAATTATATATGCCTCTGTGTTGTGCTTGTCTTTCTGTGATTCTTGATGTATGTACGTGAGCAGACACAAAAACTTCCCCTCCAAGGGATTGATAAAGTGATGCTGTATTGTTTTGCACTGCGTTGTGTTGCCTTGCATTGTGCTGCATTGCAATGTATTGCAGTGTACTGCACCACACTGCATTGTACTGCATTGTATTGATTTGCATTGTGCTGCATTGTAATGTATTGCAGTGTACTGCACCACACTGCATTGTACTGCATTGTATTGATTTGCATTGTGCTGCATTGCAATGTATTGCAGTGTACTGCACCACACTGCATTGTACTGCATTGTATTGATTTGCATTGTGCTGCATTGTAATGTATTGCAGTGTACTGCACCACACTGCATTGTACTGCATTGTATTGATTTGCATTGTGCTGCATTGTAATGTATTGCAGTGTACTGCACCACACTGCATTATAGTGCATTGTATTGATTTGCATTGTGCTGCATTGTAATGTATTGCAGTGTACTGCACCACACTGCATTATAGTGCATTGTATTGATTTGCATTGTGCTGCATTGTAATGTATTGCAGTGTACTGCACCACACTGCATTATAGTGCATTGTATTGATTTGCATTGTGCTGCATTGTAATGTATTGCAGTGTACTGCACCACACTGCATTGTACTGCATTGTATTGATTTGCATTGTGCTGCATTGTAATGTATTGCAGTGTACTGCACCACACTGCATTGTACTGCATTGTATTGATTTGCATTGTACTGCATTGTATTGTAGCGTACTGTATTATATTGTATTGTTTTATACTGTATAGTATCGTGTTGTCCTCCATTGCATTGCATTGTATTGCATTGTATTGTACTGCATTGCAGTGTATTGTGACGTCAGTCTAACGTTGCCCTGTTCCCTCAGGACCCGGAGACACGGCAGCGCTACATGCAGCTCAAAGACCTCAATGAGCATCTGCTGAGGCAGCTGGAGAACGGACAGCAGGAGCTGGATCAGCTCAACTCCAGGGTGGACACCCTGCAAGAGGTAGGCTGTGGTGTACATCTCTGTCAGTGTTTTCCTTCAAGCATGAATTTGTTATCATCAAGGACACTTTGACTGCGCCTATCTTCACTCTCAGACCAAGCTTTCAGCGCTTTATTTTTGCACAGCAGGCTGGCCTACCTGGGTAGAACTGACGGACGGCTGCCTTTAGGCGTTCATCGTTCGTTTCCTGTGTCATTCAGTCGTGCGCACATGTGTGTTTCAAGTTGATTTTGCAACAAGTTTTACTAGGGACGATTCTCTTGTGGCTGTAGGTTCTTTTGCCTTACAAACACTGAGTCATTTGCACAGCAGGCTGGCCTACCTGGGTAGTTCTGACTGACAGGGCCCTTTAGGTGTTCATCATTGGTTTCCTGTGCAGTTCAGTCACGCACACATGGCACATGTATATTAGCACTGATTTTGCAACATGTTTTTCCAGGGACAGTTCTCTTGTTGCTGTGGCTTCTTTTATGTGTGCTAAGTGTGCGCAGCACTCAGGATCTGGGTTTATCATCTCGTCTGAAAAACCAGTTTAATTACACATACTTAACCGTGACCCAACTAGTGCAGACTCCGGCAGGGGTCTGACATTCCTGTCCTGTGCAAACTATCCGCCCATGCGGAGCAGACGAAACTACGGCCGATAACCTCCCGGAAGTAGGTAACCTCCCCTTTGTCCCGCTGGTTATCGCCCTCTTTTTCCGGCAGCCATCATGACTCCTGTACCTGTGCTCTTCATACGGCTAAGTTTTTTCGTATTTTCTGTCTGTCTGTCGATTCTCTGGCGTTCTTGTTTGTGGTCAAATTATGTCTCCAACCAGGTCACATAATTATGTAGCTCGATTGGGGAATCGTGCTAAAATTAAAGCGCGATCGCAATCGATTCGCTGACACTCTGGGCCCTCTACTCCTGGCCCTCTAAACAACGCCAACCCGCCGCCTTATCATCTCGTCTGAAAAACCAGTTTCCAGTGCCTTAATTTTAGCCTGATCGCCCAGTCGAGCCGTATAATTGTGTGACCTGGTTGAAGACATAATTTGACAAAAAACAAGAACGCCCGAGAATCAACAGACAGACAGAAAATAGAAAAAAAACAACTTAGCTGTATGAAGAGCACAAGAACAGGAGTCTTCTTCTTCTTCTTCTTCTTCTGCGTTCGTGGGCTGCAACTCCCACGTTCACTCGTATGCATACGAGTGGGCTTTTAAGTGTATGACCGTTTTTTACCCCGCCATGTAGGCAGCCATTCTCCGTTTTCGGGGGTGTGCATGCTGGGTATGTTCTTGTTTCCATAACCCACCGAACGCTGACATGGATTACAGGATCTTTAACGTGCGTATTTGATCTTCTGCTTGCGTATACACACGAAGGGGGTTCAGGCACTAGCAGGTCTGCACATATGTTGACCTGGGAGATCGTAAAAATCTCCACCCTTCACCCACCAGGCGCCATCACCATGATTCGAACCCGGGACCCTCAGATTGACAGTCCAACGCTTTAACCACTCGGCTATTGCGCCCGTCGGAACAGGAGTCAAGGTGGCTGCCGGAAAAAAGAGGATCAGGGATACAGAGGGAAGGTCACCTACTTCCGGGAGGTTATTGGCCGTAGCTACTTTCATTTTCTCCGCATAAGCGGGTAGTAGTTTGCACAGGACAGGAATCTGACTCCCTGCCTGTATGATAAATAAACGTAATTTTAGGGAAAAAAATTTCCTTTTCCAGATCAGCACTGAAGATGTAGAGCAGGGGGAGAAAATTCAGGATAGAACAACAGTTCACTGCTCAGCCTGTTCTTCAGTTTGTCATCTCTGAAACTAAGAGACACAGAAACAGAACTGTTGAGTATTAACTCAGTTAAAAAAGAATTTCTCATTGCCTTCTTCTTACGTACACTTTAAAAAGACCGAACTTTGGCTTGTGTAAATATCTGGGATTTTTTTTTCCTTTTTTTTTTTTTTTTTTTTTTTGTTTTGGTTTTTTGGGAGGAAAGGTGTTTTAAAATATGTTTGCCATATACAGCAAAATTTATAGTCTTTTATTTTTAAATCCTGTGTCATTATAACACACACACACACACATGTTGAAGCTTGGGTTTTATTTATGCAATATTTTTCCTGTCCTCAACAGGAGCTGTCCCAGTCTCAAGTGAAACAGGAAGCAGGTAAAGTTGTGTGGCCTTTCTGTCATCATGTCGGTCCCTGGCAGCACTTCTCTGCTCTTCTTGTGTATGGAATCAGTGTTCTTGTTTTACTGCTTAAAACTTATCACAGCTTTTTTTTTTTTTTTTCTTTTTCACAAACCCCATCAAAATCAAGCCAAAACTTGCTGAGAAATTGCTCTGTACACTCATCAAGGCTTTGCCATTTGCAAGGGAGGTAAGTGTATGCAGTTGAGTGGCTGGGCACCTGATTATGCAGCTATCCCTAAACCGCAGCTATATCCGCGGTGGGAAGTGAAAGGCTTAACTTATTCAAAGCTGGGGAGTTTATAGCACAAAACACGCTGTTTTTCCTCCAAATTTGTCATGTGGACACATCCAGAATGCTGTAGTAGTTATTTACTTCCTTTTAATAGCGGTTTATGCATTTGTATTAATGTGAAAACTGTTTTAATGTGACAGATTTCGGTGTCAGAGCAATGCTAAGGCACACGGCTCAATGAGGTCAACAATATGATTATGTACAGGTAATATTAATTCTTTTTTTTTTTCTTTCTTTCTTTCTTTTTGTCTTGAAACAGTGTACTACATATTGCTTGGTCTGGTCACAAATGTAGCTGCGGGCTGTGTTTTCAGTGCGACTTTACGACCAGCTGCACGAACTGGAAACCAAACGCGGCAGCCTACAAGAGGAGGCTCGCATGAGGGGAACCCCCGCAGAAGAGAGGGAGAAACTGTTGAAGCAGGCAAGTGTATTAATGGGTAATCCTGCAGTTTAGAATACTAAACTCAGGGGCCATTAAAATGAAAAAGTAGAAGGTGTTTTAGACTGACTTCGATGCGCTGAGTCGAATGCAACCCTCAGCTAAGCTCTAAGACCACTCCTTTTGCCACGAAACTGGATCAGATGCACGGTAAGTAGTACTCCTTCCCGACCTGCACGCCATTTTGACTGCTGATCACGTGGGTGAACGCGTCATCAAAATGGCTCGCCGATAGTTGCTCGGGAAGTGACCGACTGAGTTTACTATTTATTATGTCTCTGTTTCATTGACAAGGAGTGGCCGTAGAGCTTAGCTGAGGGTTGCATTCGACTCAGCGCATCAAGGTCAGTCTAAAACAACCTCTATTTTTTCATTTGAACGGCCCCCTGAGTTTAGTATTCTAAACTGCAGGATTACCGTATTAATGATAATGATGATGATAATAATCTTGATGATGAAGTGCTCTTCTGCAGCGCCATTCCCTCACAGAGCGGCTCACGGCACAGCGCTTCGCAGATTACATATAACAAGAAAGAAAGAACAGTAGCTTAGAAAATTAAAAAAATTCAAACAGCAACATACCACTCACGGTGTTCCACAAATTACCCATTGCAAACGAGAAGCAACAAATCATCAAGAATAAGAATCAACAGACGGGCGCAATAGCCGAGTGGTTAAAGCGTTGGACTGTCAATCTGAGGGTCCCGGGTTCGAATCACGGTGACGGCGCCTGGTGGGTAAAGGGTGGAGATTTTTACGATCTCCCAGGTCAACATATGTGCAGACCTGCTTAGTGCCTGAACCCCCTTCGTGTGTATATGCAAGCAGAAGATCAAATACGCACGTTAAAGATCCTGTAATCCATGTCAGCGTTCGGTGGGTTATGGAAACAAGAACATACCCAGCATGCACACCCCCGAAAACGGAGTATGGCTGCCTACATGGCGGGGTAAAAACGGTCATGCACGTAAAAGCCCACTCGTGTGCATACGAGTGAACGCAGAAGAAGAAGAAGAATCAACCACGAAGAAACAGTCTTCTGTCCTCGCATTATGAGCAGCACACAAACACACATACATACGCATGTATGCACACATGTACACAATACACACACACACACACACACACACATACACACACACGCACATGCACACGCTCACACATACACACACACTCTTCTTCTTCTCCCTGAACTCTGTGAAGAGTCATTGCGGCATCACACAGAAGAGCTGTGTACACAACTCACACACACACACACACACAGAGTTATATAATGTGCATGCACCAGTTTGCACCACTGTCACAGCCACCCAGCAATACAACACAGCACAACTCTTTTTCTTTTTTCTTTTCTTTTTTTTTCCAATTAATTCACTTTAATCATATTCAAATCAATATATGCGTGCTTCGTGCAACTCATCTCTACACCTTATTCTGTCTTCCATCATATTCATCCCATGATGAATAAGGAAAAGGGGCGTAAAGTACCCTACCCCCCTACACACACACACACACACACACACACACCTGGAAAAGAAATATAGGCACGAGTACAGTCACACAAACCTGGAACATACCTTTGCTTTGAACATTCCGTCAAGTTTTCATCAGAGGATAAAAGGAACTAACCTTAATGTAAATATAATCACGCATATTAAACAAAATTATACATAATGAAGGGGGCGGGAGGGGGGGGGGGGGGGGGGACAGGGGGGGAGCAGTAACTATATTCTCTGACAAGCTGACTGTGTGGGCAGGTGAAGGAGGACAACCAGGAGATCGCCTCCATGGAGCGGCAGACCAAGGAGCTGCAGGAGAAGATGGACCAGATGAGAGACGAGATCACCCAGCTGGACCTGGACATTGAGGAGAACCAGGGTGTGTACAGTGTGTGAGGAGAACCAGGGTGTGTGCAGTGTGTGAGGAGAACCAGGGTGTGTGCAGTGTGTGAGGAGAACCAGGGTGTGTACAGTGTGTGAGGAGAACCAGGGTGTGTGCAGTGTGTGAGGAGAACCAGGGTGTGTACAGTGTGTGAGGAGAACCAGGGTGTGTGCAGTGTGTGAGGAGAACCAGGGTGTGTGCAGTGTGTGAGGAGAACCAGGGTGTGTACAGTGTGTGCAGTGCAGTGCAATGTGATGCCGTGTGGTACCCTGCAATGTGGTGCCGTGCGGTACTGTGCAATGTGGAATACAAGGAACTGAAAGTGTGCTCTGTCTTGCAGGTGAAAGGAACCAGGAATACAAGGAACTGAAAGTGTGCTCTGTCTTGCAGGTGAAAGGAACCAGGAATACAAGGAACTGAAAGTGTGCTCTGTCTTGCAGGTGAAAGGAACCAGGAATACAAGGAACTGAAAGTGTGCTCTGTCTTGCAGGTGAAAGGAACCAGGAATACAAGAAAGTGAAAGTGTGCTCTGTCTTGCAGGTGAAAGGAACCAGAAATACAAGGAAGTGAAAGTGTGCTCTGTCTTGGAGGTGAAAGGAACCAGAAATACAAGGAACTGAAAGTGTGCTCTGTCTTGCAGGTGAAAGGAACCAGGAATACAAGGAACTGAAAGTGTGCTCTGTCTTGCAGGTGAAAGGAACCAGGAATACAAGGAACTGAAAGTGTGCTCTGTCTTGCAGGTGAAAGGAACCAGGAATACAAGGAACTGAAAGTGTGCTCTGTCTTGCAGGTGAAAGGAACCAGGAATACAAGGAACTGAAAGTGTGCTCTGTCTTGCAGGTGAAAGGAACCAGGAATAGAAGGAACTGAAAGTGTGCTTTGTCTTGCAGGTGAAAGGAACCAGAAATACAAGGAACTGAAAGTGTGCTCTGTCTTGCAGGTGAAAGGAACCAGGAATACAAGGAACTGAAAGTGTGCTCTGTCTTGCAGGTGAAAGGAACCAGAAATACAAGGAAGTGAAAGTGTGCTCTGTCTTGCAGGTGAAAGGAACCAGAAATACAAGGAAGTGAAAGTGTGCTCTGTCTTGCAGGTGAAAGGAACCAGAAATACAAGGAACTGAAAGTGTGCTCTGTCTTGCAGGTGAAAGGAACCAGAAATACAAGGAACTGAAAGTGTGCTCTGTCTTGCAGGTGAAAGGAACCAGAAATACAAGGCACTGAAAGTGTGCTCTGTCTTGCAGGTGAAAGGAACCAGGAATACAAGGAAGTGAAAGTGTGCTCTGTCTTGCAGGTGAAAGGAACCAGGAATACAAGGAACTGAAAGTGTGCTCTGTCTTGCAGGTGAAAGGAACCAGGAATACAAGGAACTGAAAGTGTGCTCTGTCTTGCAGGTGAAAGGAACCAGAAATACAAGGAACTGAAAGTGTGCTCTGTCTTGCAGGTGAAAGGAACCAGGAATACAAGGAACTGAAAGTGTGCTCTGTCTTGCAGGTGAAAGGAACCAGGAATACAAGGAACTGAAAGTGTGCTCTGTCTTGCAGGTGAAAGGAACCAGGAATACAAGGAAGTGAAAGTGTGCTCTGTCTTGCAGGTGAAAGGAACCAGGAATACAAGGAACTGAAAGTGTGCTCTGTCTTGCAGGTGAAAGGAACCAGGAATACAAGGAACTGAAAGTGTGCTCTGTCTTGCAGGTGAAAGGAACCAGGAATACAAGGAACTGAAAGTGTGCTCTGTCTTGCAGGTGAAAGGAACCAGAAATACAAGGAACTGAAGAAGAGAGAGGAAAGCATGGATGGTAAGTCGGTTTGAATAATCTTCATTTTGTTCAGCAGTACAACTGATTACAATCCATGCAAACAAAGGCAAGAGAGCATCAACAAGCTTGAAGCTTACACTGTGCTCATACTCTGCACGTCAGTTTTACCATGACAGCCGATGAACCATATTATCATTTGACAGTTGATGACCCATATTATCATTTATAACATATAACTTATTTATAAACAGCAAATGGAGAAATAAAACGAATGAATAAGCAAATGGAGAAATAAAACAAATCAATAAACAAATAAGTAAGATTATGCCACTGTCGACATCAGCCTGAAATTTAATTTACATGGATGGCAAGTTCTGCATGGAGTGACCTTTTTCTTTTGTTCGTTTGACTGGTTTCAAAAAAATTGTGATTGGGATTTCAATAAAAAAATGAAAGTGGAATGACATCTTGACAGTTTTATCCACTTTACATAGCTGATGAAGGTGATTGGTTGATAACGTTTGGAGGATGGTAGGTGTGGGGGGGGGGGGGGAGGGGGGGGGGGGCGAGATTGTGGTACTGGTCGTTTATTTATGTGCAGGCAAACCTGAGTAATAGACGTTGATTTTTCAATGTCTTCTGTTCCGCAGAATTCTTGAACACCTTTGAAGAAAACAAAGCTCAGGAAATGGTGAGTTGAATAGTTTGTCAGTGAGGGTATGTTATGACCAAAAATGAGTGTGTGTGTACTCGTGTGTTGGGGGGGGGGGGGATGTGCATGTGTGTGTGTGTATATGTGTGTCTGAGAGTTTGGATATAGCATGGTGATATATTAACAGCTCAGTAGATGTGACTGAATTGCAAGGGCAGCTTTTCCTTTTTTTTTTTTTTTTTTTTCTCAGCATAGAGCATAGCAAAATGATGTCAGCAGAGAAGCAAATGACAAGAGTTTGAAGTATATATGACTCATCTTTTAAGTGTGGCTGTGGTGTGGCTTTTCTGAATCTGTCCACGCACTTGGACACCTCCTTCAAACTGAAACTGAAACAGGCTTTTACATACAGACCTAATGCACTGTTCAGGCCTTGAAACTGAAACAACAGACTTTTACATACAGACCTAATGCACTGTTCAGGCCTTGAAACTGAAACAGACTTTTACATATAGACCTAATGCACTGTTCAGGCCTTGAAACTGAAACAACAGACTTTTACATATAGACCTAATGCACTGTTCAGGCCTTGAAACTGAAACAAGAGACTTTTACATACAGACCTAATGCACTGTTCAGGCCTTGAAACTGAAACAGACTTTTACATATAGACCTAATGCACTGTTCAGGCCTTGAAACTGAAACAGACTTTTACATACAGACCTAATGCACTGTTCAGGCCTTGAAACTGAAACAGACTTTTACATATAGACCTAATGCACTGTTCAGGCCTTGAAACTGAAACAGACTTTTACATACAGACCTAATGCACTGTTGAGGCCTTGAAACTGAAACAACAGACTTTTACATACAGACCTAATGCACTGTTGAGGCCTTGAAACTGAAACAACAGACTTTTACATACAGACCTAATGCACTGTTGAGGCCTTGAAACTGAAACAGACTTTTACATATAGACCTAATGCACTGTTCAGGCCTTGAAACTGAAACAACAGACTTTTACATACAGACCTAATGCACTGTTGAGGCCTTGAAACTGAAACAGACTTTTACATATAGACCTAATGCACTGTTCAGGCCTTGAAACTGAAACAGACTTTTACATATAGACCTAATGCACTGTTGAGGCCTTGAAACTGAAACAGACTTTTACATATAGACCTAATGCACTGTTGAGGCCTTGAAACTGAAACAGACTTTTACATATAGACCTAATGCACTGTTGAGGCCTTGAAACTGAAACAGACTTTTACATATAGACCTAATGCACTGTTGAGGCCTTGAAACTGAAACAGACTTTTACATATAGACCTAATGCACTGTTGAGGCCTTGAAACTGAAACAGACTTTTACATATAGACCTAATGCACTGTTGAGGCCTTGAAACTGAAACAGACTTTTACATATAGACCTAATGCACTGTTCAGGCCTTGAAACTGAAACAACAGACTTTTACATACAGACCTAATGCACTGTTCAGGCCTTGAAACTGAAACAACAGACTTTTACATACAGACCTAATGCACTGTTCAGGCCTTGAAACTGAAACAACAGACTTTTACATACAGACCTAATGCACTGTTGAGGCCTTGAAACTGAAACAACAGACTTTTACATACAGACCTAATGCACTGTTCAGGCCTTGAAACTGAAACTTCTTTCTTCTTGTTTGTTTGTGGACTGTGACTGCTTTGTGGGCTGTGACTGACTGCTTTGTGGGCTGTGACTGTGACTGCTTTGTGGGCTGTGACTGCTTTGTGGTCTGTGACTGACTGCTTTGTGGGCTGTGACTGTGACTCCTTTGTGGGCTGTGACTGTGACTGCTTTGTGGACTGTGACTGTGACTCCTTTGTGGACTGTGACTGCTTTGTGGACTGTGACTGACTGCTTTGTGGTCTGTGACTGCTTTGTGGACTGTGACTGTGACTCCTTTGTGGACTGTGACTGCTTTGTGGGCTGTGACTGTGACTCCTTTGTGGACTGTGACTGACTGCTTTGTGGGCTGTGACTGTGACTGCTTTGTGGGCTGTGACTGACTGCTTTGTGGACTGTGACTGACTGCTTTGTGGGCTGTGACTGTGACTGCTTTGTGGGCTGTGACTGTGACTGCTTTGTGGGCTGTGACTGCTTTGTGGGCTGTGACTGCTTTGTGGGCTGTGACTGTGACTGCTTTGTGGGCTGTGACTGTGACTGCTTTGTGGGCTGTGACTGCTTTGTGGGCTGTGACTGTGACTGCTTTGTGGACTGTGACTGCTTTGTGGGCTGTGACTGACTGCTTTGTGGGCTGTGACTGTGACTGCTTTGTGGGCTGTGACTGTGACTGCTTTGTGGGCTGTGACTGCTTTGTGGGCTGTGACTGCTTTGTGGGCTGTGACTCCTTTGTGGGCTGTGACTGTGACTCCTTTGTGGGCTGACTGCTTTGTGGGCTGTGACTGTGACTGCTTTGTGGGCTGTGACTGTGACTGCTTTGTGGGCTGTGACTGTGACTGCTTTGTGGGCTGTGACTGACTGCTTTGTGGGCTGTGACTGTGACTGCTTTGTGGGCTGTGACTGCTTTGTGGGCTGTGACTGACTCCTTTGTGGGCTGTGACTGACTACTTTGCGGGCTGTGACTGTGACTCCTTTGTGGGCTGTGACTGCTTTGTGGGCTGTGACTGCTTTGTGGGCTGTGACTACTTTGCGGGCTGTGACTGTGACTCCTTTGTGGACTGTGACTGTGACTGCTTTGTGGGCTGTGACTGTGACTGCTTTGTGGACTGTGACTGTGACTGCTTTGTGGACTGTGACTGTGACTGCTTTGTGGACTGTGACTGACTGCTTTGTGGGCTGTGACTGTGACTGCTTTGTGGACTGTGACTGACTGCTTTGGTGACTGTGACTGTGACTGCTTTGTGGGCTGTGACTGTGACTCCTTTGTGGACTGTGACTGTGACTGCTTTGTGGGCTGTGACTGTGATTGCTTTGTGGACTGTGACTGTGACTGCTTTGTGGGCTGTGACTGTGACTGCTTTGTGGACTGTGACTGCTTTGTGGGCTGTGACTGACTGCTTTGTGGGCTGTGACTGACTGCTTTGTGGGCTGTGACTGACTGCTTTGTGGGCTGTGACTGTGACTGCTTTGTGGGCTGTGACTGCTTTGACTGCTTTGTGGGCTGTGACTGCTTTGGTGACTGTGACTGTGACTGCTTTGTGGGCTGTGACTGACTGCTTTGTGGGCTGTGACTGCTTTGTGGGCTGTGACTGACTGCTTTGTGGGCTGTGACTGACTGCTTTGTGGGCTGTGACTGACTGCTTTGTGGGCTGTGACTGTGACTGCTTTGTGGACTGTGACTGCTTTGTGGGCTGTGACTGTGACTGCTTTGTGGGCTGTGACTGCTTTGTGGGCTGTGACTGCTTTGTGGGCTGTGACTGACTGCTTTGTGGGCTGTGACTCCTTTGTGGGCTGTGACTGACTGCTTTGTGGGCTGTGACTGACTGCTTTGTGGGCTGTGACTGCTTTGTGGGCTGTGACTGACTGCTTTGTGGGCTGTGACTCCTTTGTGGGCTGTGACTGACTCCTTTGTGGGCTGTGACTGACTGCTTTGTGGGCTGTGACTCCTTTGTGGGCTGTGACTGACTGCTTTGTGGGCTGTGACTGCTTTGTGGGCTGTGACTGACTGCTTTGTGGGCTGTGACTCCTTTGTGGGCTGTGACTGACTGCTTTGTGGGCTGTGACTGACTGCTTTGTGGGCTGTGACTCCTTTGTGGGCTGTGACTGTGACTGCTTTGTGGTCTGTGACTCCTTTGTGGGCTGTGACTGACTGCTTTGTGGGCTGTGACTGCTTTGTGGGCTGTGACTGACTGCTTTGTGGGCTGTGACTGCTTTGTGGGCTGTGACTGTGACTGCTTTATGGGCTGTGACTGTGACTGCTTTGTGGGCTGTGACTGTGACTCCTTTGTGGACTGTGACTCCTTTGTGGACTGTGACTGCTTTGTGGGCTGTGACTGTGACTGCTTTGTGGGCTGTGACTGACTGCTTTGTGGGCTGTGACTGACTGCTTTGTGGTCTGTGACTGTGACTGCTTTGTGGGCTGTGACTGTGACTGCTTTGTGGACTGTGACTGACTGCTTTGTGGGCTGTGACTGTGACTCCTTTGTGGACTGTGACTCCTTTGTGGGCTGTGACTGCTTTGTGGGCTGTGACTGACTGCTTTGTGGGCTGTGACTGTGACTCCTTTGTGGACTGTGACTGCTTTGTGGGCTGTGACTGTGACTGCTTTGTGGGCTGTGACTGACTGCTTTGTGGGCTGTGACTGTGACTGCTTTGTGGGCTGTGACTGTGACTGCTTTGTGGGCTGTGACTGACTGCTTTGTGGGCTGTGACTGTGACTGCTTTGTGGGCTGTGACTGCTTTGGTGACTGTGACTGTGACTGCTTTGTGGGCTGTGACTGACTGCTTTGTGGACTGTGACTGTGACTGCTTTGTGGACTGTGACTGTGACTGCTTTGTGGGCTGTGACTGACTGCTTTGTGGGCTGTGACTGTGACTGCTTTGTGGGCTGTGACTGTGACTGCTTTGTGGGCTGTGACTGTGACTGCTTTGTGGGCTGTGACTGTGACTGCTTTGTGGGCTGTGACTGTGACTGCTTTGTGGGCTGTGACTGACTGCTTTGTGGACTGTGACTGTGACTGCTTTGTGGGCTGTGACTGTGACTGCTTTGTGGGCTGTGACTGACTGCTTTGTGGACTGTGACTGTGACTGCTTTGTGGACTGTGACTGTGACTGCTTTGTGGGCTGTGACTGACTGCTTTGTGGGCTGTGACTGACTGCTTTGTGGGCTGTGACTGTGACTGCTTTGTGGGCTGTGACTGTGACTGCTTTGTGGGCTGTGACTGTGACTGCTTTGTGGGCTGTGACTGCTTTGACTGCTTTGTGGGCTGTGACTGCTTTGGTGACTGTGACTGTGACTGCTTTGTGGGCTGTGACTGTGACTGCTTTGTGGGCTGTGACTGCTTTGTGGGCTGTGACTGTGACTGCTTTGTGGGCTGTGACTGTGACTGCTTTGTGGGCTGTGACTGTGACTGCTTTGTGGACTGTGACTGTGACTGCTTTGTGGGCTGTGACTGTGACTGCTTTGTGGGCTGTGACTGTGACTGCTTTGTGGGCTGTGACTGCCACATTCACTTGAATACACGAATAGGTGTTTACGTGTATGACCATTTTGACCCCTGCCAAGTAGGCGGTTATAGTTATTTGCCAGGTTTCGGTTGTTGTTGTTTTTTTGATGGGGTGGCAATTGAAACTAATTCAGTCCCACTGTACAGAGAGAGAGAGAGGGCCATATTGTGTTTGTGGTAAACAGATCACAGGAAATCATATTTTGTTTCAGTGTCAAACGATTGTTAGGTTACTTCCGAAGTCATGTAAAGTTAGAACATTTACAGAGCAAAACATAAAAGAAATAATATCCAACAAATTACTGTTGACTGAAATTGCGGAATCCCTTTTACATTGTCCAGCAGGAGTGTTTCTATGATGCGATCTTTTGATATTGAATTTCATTAATCTTTTTTATTGGTGTTTATGTTGTTAATTGCCATTACACAGATATTTACAAATTGTTGATTCCAGTGTTCTAGTTTATCCCCCTTTTTTTTTTTCCCTTGATATCCCCCTTTAACCACAATCTCCAACCCCAAATCACACACACACACACACACACACACACACACACACACACACACGACACGTCTGTGTCACTCAAAGTGAAAAGACGTTAATGAAAGAAAGAGGGCCATAGGATCAGAGCTCGTTGGTTTTTTTGCCGCAGTGAAGATGGTTTACACCAGTTACGCTGAATGCTTTAAGACATGGATGGCTGCAAATCTTTTGGCTGTAGAAGTGGAAACAAGATAGCAAACCTTCAGTCTTGTTGGAATTTGTGATTTGATCTGTGTGTGTTTATGACAAATGTATAAAAATTAAAAAAAAAGAAGAAGAAAATATGAATGAAAAAACTGAAATTCTGCAGCATGTTGTTGGATGCCATTGCCAACTTCTCTGCCATGTCCCATTATTATTCTGTGTATGATATGTTTACTCTGCTCTATTTCCTTTAAGTTTTATTTGCTTATCTTTATTCATATTTAATTTGGTATTTATACAATCTACATCATGGAGCATAAATTGTATAAAATAAGCATGTGTTTATTCGTGAGTCAGTGTTCTTATTGAAACTTTAGAGCATGGTCAAAGTTTGTGTTATTCCGTGAACGTGCTGCCTACACCTTCTGTTTTTTTTGTGGCCATTTTAGCAGCAATGGTATTGACAGTATCTCTTTTCAGAGATAACACCGCTTTCCTGTATCCTGTATCTTGTACCCTGTATTTTTTCCTGTTTTGGCATGCTCTCATATTTGCGTCTCTGCTGCAGAGGAAGATTGCGGAAGTGGAGGGCAACATAACGGCTCTGCTGTCAAACATCAGCCAAGTAAGTGATTGCGGTTGTGGAGTTTTCTCCCACACACGTAGCGCCTCTGCCTGCTTTCCAATGCATTGTAATGAATCATTTTGTTTGACGTTCCAGACATTGAAAAAATTGACAACAAAAGCTGCTTGAAAAAGTTATGTGAAAAGCATCTGCTTCTGTGAAACATGTCATGAACATTTATATTGGTCAAGTTTGATGTTGTTCAATTCAATCTAAGTAAAATGAACAAGTAGAAAAATAGATTATTTTTTTAAATGTAGTGTTGTGATTACTTATATACATCAGAGTGCGTGTGTGTGTATTATCAAGTTTGATATTGCTCAGCTCTACCTTGGTGGAATTTATAAGTAGATCCCCCCCTGCTCAAACCAAAACGTATGGCCAAGGCAGTTTT
Source organism: Babylonia areolata (assembly GCF_041734735.1). Taxonomy (NCBI): domain Eukaryota; kingdom Metazoa; phylum Mollusca; class Gastropoda; order Neogastropoda; family Buccinidae; genus Babylonia; species Babylonia areolata. The sequence goes on along the minus strand of NC_134878.1, from coordinate 62,857,377 downwards.
TCATACCAAGCCCCCATTCCTTGGAAATCAACTTCCTCAGCCTCTCCGTCACTCACCTTCACAGCAATCTTTCAAATCCAGTCTGAAGACCCACCGTTCCCCCCTCCTGATTAATTCTCAACACCTCATCCCTTTCCAGTGTGAACTTAAGTGACTATTCTTGAGTGAGTGAATTTTAATACTTTCAGAATTTGTTGGTTGTACTTTTGATTATGTACTATTTATGATTATGTGCTATGACGTGTATGTGTGTGTGTGTGTGTGTGTGTGTGCATGTGCTTGTGTGTATTGTTGGTGTGTGTGTGTCGGGAGGGGGAGGGGGGATGAATAATTTTTGATAATTTTTGTATCTTGTCTTCAATTCTCCCTTTCTGATATTTACATATGTGTTCTATTTGTAAACGCCTAGGGCTTATTTTCAAGATTAGGCGTAAATGCTCATAATAATGATAATGATGATAATAGATAAATAAGTGTAGTGTTGAAATTACTTATACAAAAATTTAACCCCTAGACTGCTGAATTGTGGTGAAATGAGATCATTGCAGGGTGAGTTTGAAGTGCAGTTACCGCCTTCTGTGTACTTAACAATGGTGTAATTGGTTTGAACGACAACAACAAAAGGTGAGGAAAAAGTCCAAATATAGAATAATGACTGACGTCCTGACCTGTACGCTCTGTCTTATCTCCATGGGGTGACAGCCCTCCACTGACATCCTGACCTGTAAGCTCTGTCTTATCTCCATGAGGTGACAGCCCTTCACTGACATCCTGACCTGTAAGCTCTGTCTTATCTCAGTGAGGTGACAGCCCTTCACTGACATCCTGACCTGTAAGTTCTGTCTTATCTCCATGAGGTGACAGCCCTTCACTGACATCCTGACCTGTAAGCTCTGTCTTATCTCAGTGAGGTGACAGCCCTTCACTGACATCCTGACCTGTAAGCTCTGTCTTATCTCAGTGAGGTGACAGCCCTTCACTGACATCCTGACCTGTAAGCTCTGTCTTATCTCCATGAGGTGACAGCCCTTCACTGACATCCTGACCTGTAAACTCTGTCTTATCTCCATGAGGTGACAGCCCTTCACTGACATCCTGACCTGTAAGCTCTGTCTTATCTCCATGAGGTGACAGCCCTTCACTGACATCCTGACCTGTAAGTTCTGTCTTATCTCCATGAGGTGACAGCCCTTCACTGACATCCTGACCTGTAAGCTCTGTCTTATCTCAGTGAGGTGACAGCCCTTCACTGACGTCCTGACCTGTAAGCTCTGTCTTATCTCAGTGAGGTGACAGCCCTTCACTGACATCCTGACCTGTAAGTTCTGTCTTATCTCCATGAGGTGACAGCCCTTCACTGACATCCTGACCTGTAAGTTCTGTCTTATCTCCATGAGGTGACAGCCCTTCACTGACAAGCATACTCATGAGCAGCAGTTGTCAAGGGTTTAAAACAATAAGTTTCAAATGTTGACGATGTTTGTTGTTGTTTTTTTCACAGAACATGGGTCGTTTCACCAACCTGCCAACCCCAAAAGATCTGATGTCCATGAAGGAAGACCTGGAGTTCAAAGCGGACGAGATGAAGAAGTCAGAAATGACCACCATTGAACTAGCTGCACGTCAGTTCACATGTTTTTTGTTTTTTTTTCTTGACTTTTCTTCACTTCTTAGCATAAAAAGGTTAACGGTCCCATAGTCTTTTATGGCCATAGGGTCAGTGAATTCGTTTTGGTGTCATATACTGTACCGTGTCAAACTGATGCAAACCAGGCCTGGTAAATTCGTTTTGGTGTCATATACTGTACCATGTCAAACTGATGCAAACCAGGCCTATCTGTTTGCTCTTCTCGGCCAAAAATTTTCACGGCAACTCCTTGATACGACATCTCGCGATTAGACCTCCGTCTGCTAGCCAGTAAAATGCCAGTTTCGGGCAGGAGGTAAACAGTCATTCTCAGTGGCCGTCATTTTTCAGATAAGTGACATTATCGCTTTGCTCTGTCTTTGCCAAACTTTTATGCATTAGAAATGTTATTTTCATGCATGTTTACTGTTTGTTGCGGCTTTCCAGAACGTTTTCGTCTAGGGATTCATATATCTTACATTAAAACTGGTATCTATAGGGTTGGGCATAGGAAGACAGGGCCTAACCCTCTCCATCCGCCATTTTAACTTTCCCCATCCGAAGTCAGGTACTTGTTGACATCTGGGTGGAGTGAGGAACATTGGCAGTGCCAAGGGCACAGAACCTTGCTGAAACAGGGCCTGGAACCCTGATCAGGGCATCACAAGTCCAACAGCTAATCAATTCTGCCATGGTGCCCCTTAAGTCTTCACTGATTCTTCTGCTTTATACAGATACAGAGTACTTTATTATCTCAAGAAAGAGAAATTAACCCCTGAACATTGTCATGTCTGTAACTTCTCGGTGTTTTAACTCACTCAGTACGGCCAGCCCTCTCTTCTCCTCTACACAGACCCCTCGGATGTTCAGTGGGTGTCTGAATGACCCAACCTTTAGCTTCCGTCGTCAGAATTGTGGTATTCTTTGTCAACATTCACCTCTTCGGTATAAGAGCCTTCCTCTTGCAATATTTTGATGATTGTAATTGGGGTGAAACACTGTTAACGTCGTCTCTTTCGCCGTTCATATGGAGAGAGTTAATTGTAGTGGTAAAGCACCTGTTGTAGGCAGCAAATGTTCAAGGATTCGAGTCTTACACTTGTATTTGAGTTGGGTGTGAAAGCACTTTGCCTTGTTTCCGCACAAGATCCAGTGCTGTACAGTTGCATTGTATGTTATCATTATCATTCCAAGCTGTAGAGACAAGCTGGATGTGCATGTAACTTGGGTTTGAAAGCGCTACAGGTTGTTTCCTGCATAGGATTTAGCACCATATAATGCATTTTATGTTATTGTTACTATCATTCTATACTGTTGATGCGTGCGCAAAGACGAGCAGTGCGTGTATGAAGGGTGGGTGCGAAAGCGCTTTGATTTGTTTCATGCTCATGACGGGCGCAATAGCCGAGTGGTTAAAGCGTTGGACTGTCAATCTGAGGGTCCCGGGTTCGAATCACGGTGACGGCGCCTGGTGGGTAAAGGGTGGAGATTTTTACGATCTCCCAGGTCAACATATGTGCAGACCTGCTTAGTGCCTGAACCCCCTTCGTGTGTATATGCAAGCAGAAGATCAAATACGCACGTTAAAGATCCTGTAATCCATGTCAGCGTTCGGTGGGTTATGGAAACAAGAACATACCCAGCATGCACACCCCCGAAAACGGAGTATGGCTGCCTACATGGCGGGGTAAAAACGGTCATACACGTAAAAGCCCACTCGTGTGCATACGAGTGAACGCAGAAGAAGAAGAAGAAGTTTCATGCTCAAGGTTTGGTGCTACATGAATGCATAGCCTCCGTCATTCTGATTCCTTTGAATCTTTTTAATCTGGTCTCAAAAACTCACTTCTTCCCTCAGCAATAAGTTCAGTTGTGGCCAATCAACTTCCTTTGCATGAGCTGTGCTTGACAATGGGTGTATGCATATGTGATACACACATTGATGTGTTCATAACTACATGCATGTATATGAATGTGTATTTGTGTGTGTGTGCGCGTGCACACATCTGTTTATGTATGTTTGTGTTTGTGCATGCCTGTGTGTGTGTATGTGTTGAGGGTAGCTGCTATGTACGTTTGTATGTTAAAATGTATGTATGCATTGTGTGTGTGTTTGTGTGTGTATGTGTGTGTGTGTGTGTTTAGTTTTTGTTGTTGTTTTTTTTTAGTCACATTTTGGTGTGTGTATGTAACATTGATGTAGTGTGTTACGTAAACAAATAGTGTTTTTGTAAAGCACGGAGGGCAGATTTCTGGATAGTGTGCTACATAAGTATCCATTATTATCACTATTGATGCATTTGATGGTATCATGATTATTCTAGTGACGATGATTCCACGTGGTTGATGTTGTGCAGAGCGAGACAAGCTGCAGCAGGACCTGACAAAGATGGACCAGTTTGAGGAGAAGCTGAAGGAGGAGCAGGTGATGTTTTCTCTGTTGGGTTTTTTGTTGTTGTTTTTTTTTTTTTTTTTTTCGTTTTTTAAATAATAATCATAAGCTGTGTACCTATAAGCTGTGTGCTTCCTTTTATTTGTATGTGGATGTATCAGTGCGTGGTGCTCTCTCACCACCACCACCCTCACACCCCCACACACACACACACACACTAATGTGCATATACACATACCGTCCATGTAAAATTATTACAAAACACAGTAGCAGGACCATCTCAGAGCTTATGCACACATTCCTGTTTATCTAATACTCACAGAAAGAGAAAGGCACTAAAAATGAAATATGAATAAAATAAGATATCAAAATAACAATGCTAAAAAAAAACCAATACACCATCATAACACAAATCACAACAAACAATAATCATAGTGTGACAGTGTGTGGTAATATCAATATAAATAAAATAAGATAAATATCAAAATAACGATGCTAACAAAAACTACACACCATCATAACACAAATCACACCAGCAATAATTATAGTGTGACAGTGTGTCTAGCATGTGTCTTTACCTGAAAGCGAATGTCTTAAATAACTTCAGTTGCCAGTGTTGATACTGTGTGTGCAATAGATGATGACGTATCGGTGCGTGTTGCAGGTGGTGCTTCAGCAGAAGATCGGAGACATGGAGAAGGAGCTGGCTGTGTACGGTGACCTGGAGAAACTGCGCTCTGACGCCGAGGACAAGAAGAAGGTGGGTGGTGCTGGTGGTGATGTACAGAAGCGTTCACTTCAGTTTCCACTTTCAAGAAGGCATTGAATTGTGTGCTGTGGAGTGATCTGTATACCGCAACATCACATCTGCTGTAAAAAAAAAAATTTTTTTTTTCAAAGGTGCAGGGGTATTTGTTGAAGAAAATCGTGTGTTGGAGTACTTCAGTGTTGCACAGATTTCCTTATTGGCATTTCCATAATCTTTATTTTATTTTTTTTTTTTTTACAATAGGAATAGTATATTTATATAGTGCTTTCAACTTTTCAAAGCAGTTTACAATAATGTGTCACACACAAACACACATGCACTAAATTCTCAGTTCTGACAATGCCGGTCACAGTCAGAAATATATTAACTCTTTCCATACGAACGGCGAAAGAGACGACATTAACAGCGTTTCACCCCAATTACCATCATCAAAATAGTGCAAGTGGAAGGCTCTTATACTGAAGAGGTGAATGTTGACAAAGAATACCACAATTCTGACGACGGAAGCTAAAGGTTGGGTCATTCAGACACCCATTGGACATCCGAGGGGTCTGTGTAGAGGAGAAGAGAGGACTGGCCGTACTGAGTGAGTTAAGTAGTCGTTTTTAACCTTTTTCAAAAAAAAGGTTTTTAGACACTGAATAGTTTCCCCCCCCCCCCGCCCCCCTCCACCACTCCTCCCTCACACACACACACACACACACACTCCCCCTTGTGCTTCCATTTTTAACCTGACTGAAACGTTATTTTATTATCATTTCTCTTTCACCAGAAACTGATGGACGACAGAGTGACACTGCAGCGCCGACGTGAGAGCTTCAAGAAACGACTGCAGCAGCTGACCTTGAAATATGAGGGGCTGAAATCCCAGCTGAATGAGAATGAAACATACACACAGGTCAGTTGCAGTCGTCCGTTTTCTTCTTCTTCTTCTTCTTCTTCTGCGTTCATGGGCTGCAAATCCCACATCTATCCGTGTGTATGAGTAGGCTTTTACATGTATGACCACTTCTACCCAACCTTGTTGGCAGACATATTTTCAAGGGTGTGCATGCTAAGACTCCAGAGAAGAATCCAGGCCCTGGAAATGAGATGCTTCCGCAAGATCCTGAACATTACATACAAAGACCACATCACAAATGAGGAAGTGAAAAGAAGAGTCCAAAACGCCATTGGCCCATTCAAAGACCTGCTAACCACAGTGAAGGAACGCAAGCTCCGCTGGTATGGACACGTCACACGATCAGACGGCCTAGCCAAGACCATCCTGCAGGGTACCGTACAAGGAAGGAGGAAGAGAGGCAGACAGAGAAAGCGGTGGGAGGACAACCTCAAAGAGTGGACGGGCCTGCCATTTGCCACAACTCAAAGGGCCGCTGAGGACCGAGGCAGGTGGCCGCGAGCTGACCAGGCAGTCATCCATGGTGCCCCAACGACCCACCCACGGGTCAAGGGATAGATGAGATGATGAGGTGCATGCTAAGTGTGTTCTTGTTTCCGTAACCCACTGAGTTACATGATCGTTTTTTATGCCTATTTGACCTTCTGCATTTGTATACCCACAAAGTGGGGGATTCAGGCACTGGCAGGTCTACATGATTATGTATTGACCCAGGAGATAAGGAAAATCTCCATCCTTAGCGCACCAGGTGCTCTGAAACCTGTGATTGACCTGGAGGAAATAAGGGCAAGAATCCGGCGTCCGGCCACTGCACCTGCCAGCCTTCAGTTTACCTTCTGTCGTACATCATCGGTCTTAAAGGACCCACAGTCTTGATTTTTACTTGGTATCTGATTCTGATTACAAGCTACCTCTTCAGAATTCTTTGACTTTGTCAGTAAAGCATGGTCCTACATCTGTACCAGAAAAATTGTTTATTATTTATAAACATAAGAGTAAAAAATTAGAAATGATAAAACTCCAAGTATGTTGTGTTTCCAAGCAGACCCACACTGTCAGACCTACAATGTACAGCAGGGCTTCATTCCTTCAGAAAATGTGGGTGACTAAAGACCCAAAACATACAGTGTGCAAAATGTGTAAGTGACATATGGCAAAGGTTAAGTCTGTGGTACATTCATTGAACTTGTACGATTTTTTTTTTTTTAACTTTGTTTCAGAAGTTGGTTGGGTTTTTTTACTGCATTTTATGATATTCATTTGACAAGCGCAATAGCTGAGTGGTTAAAGAGTTGGACTTTCAATCTTAGGGTCCCGGGTTCAAATCTCGGTAACGGCACCTGGTGGGTAAAGGGTGGAGATTTTTCCAATCTTCCAGGTCAACATACGTGCAGACCTGCTTGTGCCTGAACCCCCCCTTTGTGTGTATACGCAAGCAGAAGATCAAACACGCACATTATAGATCCTGTAATCCATGTCAGAGTTTGGTGGGTTATGGAAACAAGAACATACCCAGCATACACAACCCCAAAAACGGAGTATGGCTGCCTACATGGCGGGGCAAAAACGGTCAAACACATAAAAGCCCACTCATGTACATAGAGTTAATGTGGGAGTTGCAGCCGACGAATGCAGAAGAAGAAGATGAAGATGGTAATCAATTTTTTTTTTTAAGTGGCCAATTTCATCGTATGAAAAACTTCTTGTTGTCATTAAAATGGAAAGTATCAGCTATGTATATGCATATGTTTATGAGCAATGTTCATGTGCATATGCCTTTGTCAGATAAGTTCCACTGGTTTTCCAGAAAGGGAACACACTGACGAACAGTTGTGATGATGTTTCTTTTGGTGACGTTGCAGTTGTCAAACCTTGAGAAGAAGTGGCAGCACCATGAGCAGAACAATTTCTCCATGAAGGAATGTATCCTTTGCTGTCGGCAGTGTGCTTGTGAAGCATACCTGTCATGTGCTTGGGGTGAGTCATGTCAATGTCGTCAGTGTCGGCGGATTCGTGGGGGGCTGTTGTTTGAGGGACGTGGTGGCGGTCTCCACTCTGGGAGGGACGCTCACTCAGTCTGGCTCCGTGACTAAGCTATTATTGTCGTTAGTAGGGGGCTTAGTAGGTGGTGTCCTAAGTACGTAAAATCAGAACAGGCACCACTGAACACCACCGAAGTGACTCAGCAGCAGTGCAGTGTCTCCTCTGGTGTGTGGCCTCCTGGCGACCTAACATCGATGGTTCCCTGTGGACTGCCGACGCTGGAACTGCGACGGACGAACCCGGGTGTGGCCGTGTATGGGGGAATCTAAATGAGCGGCGTGGGAGTAATGCCACTGAAACGGTGCAGATGATGGGGACAGCTTCCCAGTGAGTTACTATAAGGTAGGTTGATGTGTTTACTGCATATAAATATTCAAAGTGGACACTGAATTAACTGGAATGAACATAAAAGAAAAATTGAATCGATTATTTCTTTCAGCCTGTTGTAGACTGGTTCGTGCAGATGTAGAGATCTAACATGTGTTGTGATGTACTTGAAGCGATGGCAACATCTCCTTTACCGCCAAAATAAAAGAATAATCGAGATATAATAAAAGACACAAAAAACATGACTTAAACAGCGTACACTACAATCACATGTATGTATCGCACGAAGAAGAAAACATGCATTGTTCGATCCCGCACGCATGCCATTTTTTTTTCCTAAGCATATTTTATCAATCATATTTGATACAGAGCACTTTTCAACGATTTTTTTAATCTTTTTTTTTTTCTCCTCATGGTTCCTTTACTGGGTAAAGCACGAAGCACAAGTGAGTCTTGAAGGCGTTGCCTCTTTTTTTTTTTTTTTTTTTTTTTTAAACCACAGCAGATGTAGTGTAGTGTATACAGATAAGTCTGCAAGCTTTGACACCTCCTTGAAACTGCGGAAACTCCTTGTCCTTGACGCACACTCAGTCATCTCAGCACGCACAATGGAGTGCGACTACACGCCCATCAGCCGACGCGTCTACTCCTGTTTGGACGACTTCAACAGCAAGCTGCAGAGTCAGATGCAGGGGAAGACCAGCTACTGAGCCAAACTGCGACACGTCAGCCTGTGCATCATCATCCCCATCATTTCTCTGGCTTCATTAACAGTGCTGCTTCTGACGGGGGCTCCCACTTTACAGCGTATTTGCAGATTTCAGCGAAAAGCAGAAATGACATTCAGCAGAAGGGGGGGGGGGGGGGGGGGGGGAATCATCTAGTGGCAGCTGCAAGAGCAACTAAACTGAATAGGTCTTATTTGTTAAGAGTGACAACTGGGAATATTGAGACTGTGAGACACTACTGAAATTTAGAAGGTGAAAACTAAGAAGTGCTGGTTTGTGTCAGTGCCTTTTTCATCCCTGTAGATTAAGATTGGGGGTGCACTGTGTCAATTTTATATTAATGATCATGGCACGAAAGTGCTATAAATGTGCTTCGATTTGCATCAGATTGCACCATTATTAGTGTCAGTTTGATTTTTTTTCCAAATTTAAAAATTTCCTCAGTGGGAGCCCTGTTCAGAGGACCAGGCAGACTGACAGACTTGTCAGATTGGGTGAGAATGTTTCATAAACATATCAGCGATGTGATAAATTTAACAGGTTTGATAAGAATGTTTCCAAAGCATCCACAATGCTTGCGACAGGTATGCTTGTCATTGAAGGGCTGTCACCTACACTGTGATAAGACGGAGCCTTCAGGTCAAGATGTTCGTCACTTTCTTTTTCTTTTTTATCGAGACTTCCTCCTCCTTGGGTTACATTATTTTTGTTCAGCAAAAAGGAGAAAGTGTTCTCTAAGCTCTTTCCACGGTGATCTTATTTCACTGAGGTTCAGCAGATTAGGGGTTTACATTAAAAAAGTTATTCGTTCACTGGTTTGGTTACTAAAATGACATGAAGGCACATACCTAAATTTGAGTCCTCCAAATGTTGACAAAGCATGTCTCAGTAATCTGTGCCCATCTCAGTGGTGAGGATGATTATTTCTGAGTTAAAACTTGTCACCTAAGTGTGTTGGATTCTGCATACAAACATCTCTTCAAACCTCTCTTGTGGAATTTGATCTGCCACCAATTCCGTCCTGTTTTTTTTTTTTGTTTCTGTTGTGATATGATGGTGTCTTGAACATTTTGGTTTTACTGTGGTTCTCAGGCAGGGGATGAATGGTTCTGAAATACATACGTAGAACATTGCAATGGTTGTGTATGTTCTGAAATACATACGTAGAACATTGCAATGGTTGTGTATGTTCTGAAATACATACGTAGAACATTGCAATGGTTGTGTAAGGACCCTCATTTGCAGATGTATTGAATGCGTAAGATGTGTTGGGGAGGGGGGGCTTGGGAGCGGGGAGCATGGTAAAAATGCTATTTATTGTCTTGTGTTCAAAAGGATGAAGGTCATGGAATTAAACAGATGCTTTTGTTCAAGGTTTATGTTTGATTTAACCATGTGTTTTGTCAGTTGAACAAAAAATGCAGTGTTGTCTGCGACACTATTTAAACATAAAGTAATATGCAGGGGTGATAATAAAATCCTTACTGAAATTATCATTTCAGTTTGTCTGAAATCATTGCATTATCTCCACACAACTATGTACAAAAAAATGTTAAATTTCACTTTCCAAATCTTCGTTCAGTCTGATTTTAGACAATGATCAGAGGAACCTCATCATGCCTGACAAGGGTTGTCTAGGCCAGTTTAAAAAAAATAATTTTAAAAACATTGCAGATTGTTACTGGCATTTCAAATTGTATTCACTGCATGTAAACATACGTGTCTTTCTGCTCCACATCTTCAGATTTGCAGCATTTCGCATTGAAAATGGAGTTCGTAAATGTGCATCTTGATGTTCACATTTTGAAATCCGCAACACATAAGCAGTCTTAAGAACTTCGCAGTTGCAGAATGTCATCTTTTATTGCCTTTGTTGCTTCATAGTTGTGCTGACATTAATATAACTCCCCAAAGTTTTTACATAGTTTTGACGCTGCTATTGTTAATGTGTTGACCGGCCCTCTTGACCAAAAGCAAAAGTTCACAGACAGCATCTGCCTGATTGTGCTTTGTGATCTCCAGTGCCTATCTGCAGCAACCCCAAAGAGGGCAAGTACTTGATTACACGACTTAAAGTTAGTTTAATGAAGGAGGTACCGTGATAATTGGATATGGTTTTGACTTATGATCCAGTGCTCACCAAAGATAAAAGTTTGAGGCCCCTATTCAGCTTGGTGCTGTGTCCCTGGGAAAGACACCTATACTTGGCTTTTGCTCATTCCACTCAGGTGTGAATAGGGAAGGTTAAAAATGTCAGGAAAGAATATATATGGTTTGCACCTGACCTTCCCATGCCAAGCCCTAGACACAGAGGATATGAATTCACTTCCACGATGGTGGTAAAATGGACGTTTGTGATCTTGGCTTAACCCATAACTTTTTTGTCTTGTTGATCCATCAAAACAACTGCCTTTCTCCCACCTTCACACCGAAAGGAGGAGTTTGTATTATACTCCATGTTTGGTGATACATATACTTACCATGTCAAACTGATGCAAACTAGGCCTATGGGTTTGCTCTGCTTGGCCAAATTTCGCGCGGCTAACAGTGAAAAGACGCCCCTCTTTGCCTGGCCCGCTCTTAGCCAATCAAACACCTCTAACAGCTATAAGCGCTGAATCATTCCGTGGCCATGAAAGAAAATGCCCCATGAGAACCACGGCGGAGACGCGGGGACGGACGGGCGGGCATTCGAGTTTGACATGGTAAGTATATATATCACCAAACATGGAGTATAATACAAACTCCTCCTTTTGGTGTCATATACTGTACCATGTCAAACTGATGCAGAATTTAAAGCAAATGGAGGAGGGCAACGCCTACTGGTTCGTATGGGGAGCCCTTGTAACCGAGACGGCAGTGTTAGCCACGACAAAGGAAATCCCCTTGGAATCGTCAGCCCTGGTCATACGGAAATCCCGGAGGTAGAAGTTGATGAAGGGATTCTCAGACCGCCAGAAGGCTGCCTCCAAGACATGCTGCAGTGGCACCGACTGCTGGAAAGCGGCTGAAGTAGCTATGGCCCGCACTTCGTGTGTTCTGGGATTAAGACAACTGATATCCTTGTGTGCATGAGAGTAGGCTGTACGAATAACTTGGGAAACCCAGCGGGAAATGGTGCCTGCAGCGATGTCTTTCTTGTAATTCTCATTGAGGGAGATGAGAAGGCGCCTCTGAGAAGAACGCCTATGGCGAGACCTATCCCAATAGTATTTGAGACACCGAACAGGGCAGAGATGCCTATCCTCATCATCTTGGGTAAGAATATCAGACAAAGGTCTGACCCTGAGAGAGGGGGAAGGGACCTCGGGGTCTTGGTTCTTAGCCAGAAACTCTGGAAGGAAACGAAGAGTGATGGAACCATCTCTGTGGAATGCTAGATCTTGTGGCATTCCACTAAGACCATGAATCTCGCTTCTATGACGGCCAATGGCCAGCAACAGAAGGAAAGTGGTCTTGAGAGTGAGCAGGTCAAAAGGAATAGTCCCCAATGGCTCAAAGGGCTATTTTCGAATGAAATCCAGCACCAGGAACAAGTCCCAGAGGGGCACTCTTCTGGGATTCCTGGCTTCCTTCAGAGAGGCGCCCCTAGCCACCTCTCTGAGCAGGAAATCAGCTTTAAAAGCGGAACCACCTAGCTGTTTGATAGTGGTACAGATGGCAGACCTGTACCCTCGCACAGAACTAGCCGACAGGTTGAGAACCGAGGAGCAGTGAGCCAGAAAGTTGGCCAGCTGCATGCTCGTAGGGTTAGTAGGGGGAATGTTCTGAGCTGCACACCAACACAGCCATTTCTTCCAGCGAAAGTCATACAAAGTCTCTGTTCCCTCCCTCCTGGCTTTGGAGACTATGGAGAGGAGGTCAGAGGAGGCACCCCCCTGGGTCAGCGCAGCCGACACAGAGGCTGACCGAGGGGTGGAAGACTTCAATGGTGATGCTGATAGTTCCGACCGCACAGCAGCCACACGTGCAGGTGGAGCAGTTGAGGATTGGAGTGAGGAATGCCCGAACGAGGCTGCCTCAGCAGATGAGGTTTTGTTTCCAGTTCCAGGGGTGGAACGTGTCAGGGACTGAAGGACCGGAAACCAGGGCTGGGCTGGCCATTTCGGCGCAATGAGGATCAGCTGCGGGCGTTCCAACCTGGCTTTGCGTATCACCTTGGACAGGATTGGAAAGGGAGGAAACGCGTAGGCAATCAGACTGCTCCAGTCTAGAGAGAAGAGCATCCACTGCCCATGCTTCTGGGTCGGCAACCGGAGAGACGTAAGTGGGAAGTCTCTTGTTGAACCTTGTCGCAAAAAGGTCCACCATCGGCCGGAACCACTGTTCCTCACTCTGAACTCCCTGTATGTTGTAAATAGAAAAAAAAGGGACAGACATCAAGTACTTAAAAAGGAATTTTTTCCCCTAAAATTACGTTTATCCAACATACCATGACCCACGAGTGCAGACTCCTCCAGGGAGTCTGATTCCTGTCCTGTGCAAACTACTACCTACCTATGCGGAAAAAACTAAAGTAGCTACGGCCAATAACCTCCCGGAAGTAGGTTACCCCCCCCCCCCCCCCCCTCTGTATCCCTGACTAGCTTCCTCTTTTGACGGCAATCCATTCATTTCTACACAAGCACAGTTCACGCCACCCCACTCCCCTCCAGTTTAGCCACCTCATTCTCCCCCCAACACCTCTCTCATTTTGCACTGTCAACCAGGAATGGGGATGGGATGGGATTGGATAAACAAAGTGCTTGCTCTCTCACATAAATCTGCATCCTTTCAGTGGCATGACTCCCATGCAGCTCATTCCCAGAAACCCATACACAGCCACACTCCACAACACCCTGCACTGTTGCTGATCACTTGGTGTAAAGCACTGCCTGTTCTGATTCAACATTTATACTCCCCTACTGACTTCCCAGGGTGTCCCCTCCGGAGAGAAGATGCACAGACAGCCTCAACACATACTGTGACATGGATTCACTAAAGCACAAAAACAGACTCCAAGATGAATTAAACCAAGGTCATCATTAAAGCAGGGCACTCGAGGCCACAAATATATGGGACATCTTTTACTTCACAACTGCTGAAGAAGGATGATGACGACTGTATGACAAGGCTAATTCTTTTGATGCTTCCTTTCATAATATATCCTGGTGTCAAACAGGCCTGAAACAGGCATCAGACTTTGTTTTTTGATTTAACATGACCTAACTCTCCCACCAATTGGTTGTTAATGAAGGTGGCAGAACGGTTGATGAAGATGCTCATATGCCAATAGACTCCATGAGGATCTGGGTTGGTATTCCACTCTCGCCCTTTCTTTGGAAAATCAATCTGAGCACTCATCCAGTCATTCGGATGAAACAATAAACCAAGGTCCCCTGTGCAGCACACACTTGACGCACTGAAAAAGAACCCTTGACAAGAGCGTTGTCCTCTGGCTAAATTCTGTAGAAGAAATCCACTTTGATAGATACAGATACGTACACAAGCACTCAAGGCCTGACCATGTGCGTTGGGTTGTGCTGCTGGTCAGACATCAGCCTAGCAGATACGTAGCATATACGGAATTGTCCAAATGGAGGGACGCCTCCTCGAGAAACTGAATCTGGGGAGGCAGATAGCAATGTCCCCCTGAACTGGACACCATATCCTTTCCGACACAATCTCTTTGATGTGACACCATAGATTTTGACATGTTCACCATAGATATGGAAGTTGAGGAAAATAGAAACGAGATTCCATGAGAACAGTACATGGTGGTCATGGATGAAGATGGTGTGGTTTTACAATATCCTAGTGTCAAGGTGGTTTTCGGTCACTGGTAACCTGAAATTCAGAACGACCTGCTGCATGTGAGGAGTAAACCCCAACAAGAAAATCAAATTCCAAGAAGGACGGGCTCTGCCAGGTTTTACTGGCCCAAGACATGTTGCATCATGTACTCAGTTGAAAGTTCTTTTGTGCAGCACACACTCCAATGACTTAAATGCTGAGGGAAAAGCGTCAAACAACATTGATAGTTTCCGTCGAGTCATAAAATGTCCGACTGTCAGTCTGTTAATATCAGTCACTACCACAGCAGCTTAGACTTGTAACTGTACTGGTATAATCACATTAACCTTTCCCGTACGTCGTGGGTGTGAAATCACCCAGACAAGTGTTTTTGCTCTGTAACTCAAGTAATATTGAAGCCACTTCCACATAATTTCATGACTTTGTCCATAATATAGTTTACTACATATCCACTGAACATTATTTTCTTTTATACATAAACAAAGAAGTTATTAATCAATTAATGTCCCAGTACGTCGTGGGTGTGACGACAACCATACTCCCAAAGAATAAACCTTGCACGCCGTACGTCGTGGGTGTGGAGCCACCCATGCAAAGCTTGCGCGCCACGCGTTGTCGACGTGACGTCACTTGGGCTCGCTACAGAGAGAGATCAGAGTGACCTTGTCTTTTGTTGATCGTATCCCGGTTCAAGTCTGCGGTAAGTTTTACTCTAAAGTTGTAACTAATTTCAGAAAACAATATTTATTGCACTAGATATCTTCAACAATATTGAATGAACTGTTTTTCTTGTAGAGAATGATTGGGAGCAACTGATTGATAGCTTTTTATCTAGTTGGAATTAAAGTGCCTTTCTAAGAACTGGATATTTTTGTAAGTCTGAAATCAATTGATCTAAAATCTAGTTGATGTAGAAATTTTATTCTTATCCTAATCTGTTCAAAGTAGAGAAAACCCGACTATGGCTAAAAAAAGAAAGATAGTTGATATAGAAATTTTATTCTTATCCTAATCTGTTCAAAGTAGAGAAAACAACACTCTCTTCTCACGGGCAAAACTTATTCACAATGCGCCTGGTCAAGCACTGGAGTAAATAGCCTACACGCACAAGTGGAAACTGCGCATGCAAGTCTGCTGAAGAAAAGTCAAATTTGCTTTACGGACAGGTGTGGGTTACTGTGCACCCACGACGTACGGCAAGGTCTTATTTCTTCAGTGAAACCATGGGTGCCTACACACCCACGACGTACAGCGAAGGGTTAGTTCGTACACAGAAACCATGGGTGCCTGCACACCCACGACGTACAGCGAAGGGTTAGTTCGTACACAGAAACCATGGGTGCCTGCACACCCACGACGTACAGCGAGGGGTCATTCCTTCTTAGAAACCATGGGTTTCTGCACACCCACGATGTACGGCGCGCAAAATTTTAGGCGATGTACGGGAAAGGTTAACAAATAGTGTAGATGGTTAGTATAGATTTGTAACAAGCAATTACATAAAACAGCATTTGAGAAATAGAAACAAATACAGAAGACAATCCACTTTCAAACAAGCTCAAACACACTTTTCAAAGTAAAAAAACACATGAGCTTATAATTTAATTCAGAAGTTTTATTGAACAATTTCTCACTCCCATGAGAAAATATAAATCAGCCTATTGCCATCCATTTTTAGTAGAAATACTAAACATGGTGTAACTGTGCATGTCTCCATTCAGTCAATGACCGATGATAAATCTTCCCCCCTTCCAAAGAAAACCTAGCACAGAATGAGACATTCAATCATTTACATCTGGTATTTTGATTCTTCATTTCCCCAAAGTTCAATATATAAGCAGTTAGTAAAGCAGTACTTTTTAACAGGATAGAAAGACACTTTTGTGATCACACCAAATAGGTATCTTCTTTTTCTTAAACACGTACCCCCTGTCCCTTAAAAATAAAAAGACAAAGAAAAAAAAAGACTATACAAAGCTTTGTTCCCACACTGATACAACTGATGACATGGCAACTTTACGGTGTAATGAAAGCAGCAAGCTGAATGTCATGCACTGCCATGATTTAATAATATATCATGACCAAGTCATCAAACACTGAAACATAAAACCAGGGCCCGCTATCCACAGTAAAAATCCCTCAAACTAACATGAAACCTCATTTAGAAAACAGCCACGACTTTAAGACAAGCGTAAAGTTTCATATTCTGCGGAGACAGAATACTAAAAAAGCTGTTTCACTGAGTTAATACATGTGTTTAAAAATGAATAAGACATACACAAAATGGAAGAGTATTGTACAATGAAATGAATGAGGTGATCAAGTATCAAAAGGACTATGCTTTATCCCCTTCACCCTCGGACTGGACATGCAGGCATCTGGGCAGTATGGGCTTCTGATCCATCCTCCCAAAAGGGGGCAGCTACAGTTGGCTGTCACCTCTTTTTTCCCTCCTTGAGATGGAGAAAAAAGTCTGAGTGAGCAATCCACAATGCTCTGCACTGTACGGCAAAATGTACACCATCAGATAGACAGAGAGTTCGGTCCACGGATTTATCACATCCTACCTCGGGTCAAAAACAAACAATGCAATGAATCTGGGTCACTTACGAACGCGACACTTTCTCTCCTGTTCACATCTTTTTTTTTTGCCAAGTGAGGAATAAAAAACAAAGAAAAAAACCATCCCACCCATGTCTTTTCTTCTTTTCCTTTTGAACTATGCACTGGTGTGAAAAATTGTCCTTGCTGCTGCTGGAGGCAACCACACCCAAGACTGATATTTACATTTACTTATATATTTAAAAAAAAAAAAAAAAATTGTAAAAACTTTTTCGACTGCAAGACCTGAGATTTGCAGATTTTAAAAGATTTTTTTCTTCTTTTTCATTTCAAGCCGAGGGGGAAAAACTTCACACACACAGTATGGCAGGCCATTTGTCGTTACGCTGCAAATGTAGCTGCCTGGATTGAGAAATCCCTCTTATGCCTCAGACTTAACAAGGCGCGGGAAATCCATCTCGTCGTCCACACGGGGAGCCGCCTCACGAGGACCCCCTCTGTTGGGACGCTCGGGACGCTCGCTGCGATCCCCACGGTCACCACCGTAGCCCCCACGGCCCCCACCTCGAGGGCCCCCACGCCCCCCACGGCCTCCGCGACCGCCCCGCCCACCTCGGCGAGGGTTGTCGGCAAAGGTGATGCGGATGTCGGTCACGATCTGTTTGCGGTGTCCATGGCGGCTATCCTCCTGGAGATCAGAAATAGAGCACATGAATGGTATAAAGTAGTCCCATGCCAGGGAGGGGGGAAAGAATATTATCTTGACTACCTACAGTTATAACAGCAGGTGAAAATGTGAGAAATGTCCTCAAATATACTTAAAAGAGGAAAGACAACTAATGTGCTTCATATCGTGCACTCATAGGAACAGCTACGATACCCGAGGAACCTTTCAAAACTTTCATTATTTGTTTAAAAAATAAATAAATAAATAAAATCATAAAATAAAGGGCTGGATATTTCAGTCAAAAAAAGCTGACACAAGACCTAAATAAAGAAAACGCTATATCAGTTTCCCCAGTTTCTTTTTCAAACCACAATCCAAAGAAATCTAATGCCTGCTGATGCCATGCCACCAGCCCAGGCCTCCCTTTACAGAGTGGCACAAAAACTTCAATAATAACAACAAAAAACTGCACTGATTACAACCAAGTACCCACCTCCTCCTCTTCCTCCTCGCTCTCCTCCTCCTCCTCTTCGTCCATGTTCTTCTTCTTGTAGGCCACGCCCTTCTTCCACTGCTTGTCGTCCACGCCTTCTCCGGCTCTCCGGATGTTGAACTGGGCCTTCATGCGCTTCTGATCCTGCAGAGCCTTCCACTCGTCCAGGGTCATTTCCTTGGGCTCCTCGTCTTCCTTGGCGGGGGCAGCACCTTCTTCCGTCTCTCTGCAACATTCAGCACCAATTCTGTTCAGTTTCATCACCATCATCTTTACATTCTTATGTAACACTACCAGGCGTTTTTCTGAAAATTCTATCCACAAATCCAGAAGTAAAAAAAAAAAAAAAAAAAAATTGTTTTCAATCATTTGCCAAACCTTGCCCAAATCACATATGTATTAAAAATTTTTTTTAAAATTGCCACGACTGCTACATTAGATTTTCCTTGCGTAACCCATACATGCTAAAAAAGAAAAAAAAGAAAAAAAAAAGACCTATGTGGTGAATTCCTTTTCTGTTTGTTACTAGCGTACAAAGATTAACTCACGTTTGCTCAGTCTCCTGCTGGTCAGCTGGAGGCTGGTTCCACTCTCGGGACGTATCAGCCGGGTTCTGGTTCTGTCCCTGATCCCTGTAATGCAAAACACTCGGTTAAATCATATTCTAACGAGCATTCAATTCTGGCCTCTGCTTCGAATCTGCTCAGCATTATTTCAACTAGTCCAGTTAATCACACTTGTTAAAATCTTTTTTTTATCACTGACCTACATCATGTAAGCGAATAGTAAAAAGATGACATATAAAACAGCCCCTAGTGTAAAGGTCAACATCACTGTAAATTTTATTTCAAAAGCAGCTAAAAAACAAAAACAAAAAAACAACAACAAAAAAACGTTTAGCAATCTGCTGAACCATACTTCACTGGCCTGTGATAATTTGTGCAATTTTCAGCCCTTACAAAACAAAAAATCAATTCATCAAAACAACTTGTTGGGCTAATCATAAAAAGAAATGCCAAGGCTGAACCGAGGCAAATGATATCACTTAACTAACACAGTTCTAATATATTCAATGTTGAAAACCACTTTCACTAACGTCCATAATCAAATAGTGTTCTGCTTCGAAACATTTTGACTACTATGTGCTGCCTCTGTTGTGCAAAAAAATCAGTAGAAAATACAACAGAAAGTAAACATACTCAACGTCATCTCTGTACGAGCCCCAGTTGTGAGCACCACTGCCCTCACGTTTTTCAGTAGCCTTCACACCACTGCAAAATCATTTGCAATTGATGTTCACAGGAATACATTCTCATCTTTATCTAAACAGTTTACAGATCTGCAAATTATAGCCAGTCTTAAGACCTCTAAACAGTTTACAGATGTAAACTACTGCAAATCAAATGTTAGACGGGTGCAACAACCGAGTGGTGAAAGCGTTGGACTTCAATCTGAGGGTCCCGGGTTCAAATCTTGGTGGGTAAAGAGCGGAGATTTTTCCAATCTCCCGGGTCAACATATGTGCAGACCTGCTAGTGCCTGAACCCCCTTCACGTGTATACACAAGCAGAAGCTCAAATACACACGTTAGATCCTGTAATCCATGTCAGCATTTAGTGGGTTATGGAAACACAAGAACACACCCAGCATGCCCAGCCCCGAAATGGGTATGGCTGCCTACATTGCAGGATAAAAACAGGCATACACGTAAAAACCCACTCATATGCATACGAGTGAACATGGGAGTCGCACCCCACAAACGCAGGAGAAGAAATGTTACATCCTCGTATTCGCTCTGGTAAACCAAACAGGGAAAAGCTGGCATCTATATATTTTAATCTATTATCTTGAAAACCTGAAGATTTTAACAGTAATGGTGATCAATGAAATAAGAAAATACATAAGAAAATATACAGCAGACCTTTCAGTTCTAAAACCACTCTCTGTCTCTGCTGAAACTAACACAATCCAAACAAGTAACACAACTCACGTCCTGTCTGAGGCACTGTGGCGGTCAAACTCTCGCCGCCTCTCTCCAGCAGGCCCTCCAAAGTTTCCACGGCCACCCTCGGGTCTTGGCCCTCCGCGGCCACCCCTTCCGCCCCGACCTCCACGGCCACTGCCTCGGCTGCCACGGCCTCTTTCGAACCCTCCAGAGTTCACATCACGTTCTCGTGGGTTGGCATCTCTGCCTCTGTAATAGCCAAAGTTTAAAATATACATATCAAAAAAAAAAAGTTAATCGCAATGGTTCTGTGGTTTCTCTTGGAATCTGAAAAACATCTTTGGAGCTTACAAACAAGTATCAGGAATATTTCACTGAGATAAGAATGGAGAACATATTTTAATCAGAAATAAGAAAAGAAAAGGAAATTATAAACCCAACCTGATCAAGTGTTTTTTTTTTGTTTGGTTTTTTTTTTTTTTTAAACATTTGAATAAGTACTATCCTGTTTTCAACTATATGCATCATTTTCATACAAAATTATCTTTAGAAAAATTAATAAAGAGGAATGTCTTGTAATAATAACTGCAGCAGAAAGCAACCCAAAGAACACCCATGCAATCGGTTAATCAACTATTTTGCTAAATAAGTTTAATGCAGAGAACAAATGACTTAGCAGGTATTGTGTTCAATAGAAAATATCAATGCTAAACCATGAAAATCGGACTTCTCAAAGAAAAGTGCGAACTACATGATTTGTCATTTATGGGTCATCTGTTTATCTTGGGCATATCTTTTTAACCTAATAATACTAACCTGAATTCTGGGGGTACGTTCTCATCCCCCCTAAAGTCTCGGTTGTCACGGGGCCCTTGCCTCCTTGGTGGCCTGGTCCCATCGTTCTCTCTCAGCTCACGCCCACGGCCTCCCCTGCCTCCCCGGCTGTTCTGTCGTAGCTGGCTGGCATCTGGTAATCACATCAATTCATAAAGCCTTTTAACAATTCATTCAGCAAAACTGAAGCAATGGATGTAAGCTAATAGACTGTTGGATAGTTCCGTGCTTACATGACTTATACCCAAGTTATAGAGGCACATCACTTGATCTGTGCTCTTGAAGTTGATCAGCTCTCCAAACTTTCAAGTAAAAAAGGCAAACAATAGAGGCAGAACATGCGAAACAAGCGCCTTTTTGCAATGTTTTGCTCTTTTTAATGTGTGAATACCATGGCACTTCACTGACCAGAGTTTGGTTGCAGCAATGGAGGCCATCAACTGAAGGAATGGAGGACAGCACATGACTGCTGCTTTTGTCTATGTTGTTCGCCTTTGGCATTGCTAGCAATTTCGAGTAGAAGATGCACATGCACAAGATCCAAGATGAGTGCAGAACTCTCCAGCAGTCTCTCTGCACTGGATAGTTTCAGATTTTTTTTTGATTTTTTTTTTTAGTTGGCAACACTGCTTTGGAGTTATACTACATCATGTAGTACATGAACACAGAGTGGGAAAAGCCTATCTGACTCCAGTAAGCACCAAAGATGGCATGCTCAGAGGGGAAAATATTTAAAGAAGTGGATCTCATTTCCACACAGACATTCATTTAAACATGCCTGGTCTCAGTGAGACTACTCTGCTGTTGAGGGAACGGTGGCAAGTTTGCACCTAAGTCAGAAGCTGACTGGTAAGCCATCCTGTCTATGAAGTGTAATTTTTTTTTTTTAATTAAAAAAAAAAGGTTGCACAATGGACAAGAGAGAATTTCCACCTGTCAGGTTTAGTTATACTGGACAACCATACATGTGGGTATTTCAAGCCCGCTGATACCATTTCATGTGTTCTAGGAATGAACTGAAATAACTCCACATGTGAAATCCACATGCAATGAGAAAGTATACTGTACTTAGGAGAGAAGAAAATCTACATACAATCAGCCATTAAGTAGAAAGATTCTGGACTTGTTTATTCCAAACTGTGTCCACGTGTGTAGTAACTTTTTTTTTTAACAACTATCAGTGACAAATGCAGGATGAATGGGATAACTCATTTCGACCAACTCATTTCAGGGTTTGACCCTGACCCTGGAACACTCATGTCATCGTCGTTTCATAGACTTTATTCCATATCTCGAAGGGTAATCATTCTAACTTGGGTGCAATAATAAAGGCAAGTTCATACATATTCTTTTCATGCATTTCTAGAAAGTACTAATGTATCATGGTATGTTTTTAGATCATTTCACAAGTGACATTCCGACGGTCTTTGTTGCTAACCAGCAACCCCACATGTTCCGTTCAAAATGGCGCTCGATTCGATCAAGTTGTAGATCTGATTTTTCTCAAACACACAAGTCAAAATACCATACAAAAATAAATCCCACAGCAATTTCATGCACACTTCGATTTTGTTCACTCACCTTCTTTTTTCAGAAGTTGTTCTTGTTGCTTTGGTTTAGTCTCGACAGCAGATTTCTTCGAACTGGTTTTCTTCTTGTCCTTCTTCGTTGGGACAGCATTTTTTGATTCCTCTTCTTTCTGTCGAAGAATTTCAAGAGGATCTTCGTCCTCGTCGATAAAGAGGGCGAATTTATTTGTAACTGCGATACCGTACTGCAGGTCCATGTTTCCTCCTTAGCTGAGAGGATGATTAAAGATTTGGACCTCTACGGCTCACTCACCATTCAGTCTGGTATGGAAGGAGTTTGCTGTGAATGTGGATTAACATTTAGACCGGAAACGAAGCATGAAACAGGAAGTATGGGTTTGCACCATGGGGTGTATCCGGTATGAGATAGTAACTTTGTATTGGTTGTTCGTTTCCCTCTGGAATGATGGTCCTGGGTTTTGTGGTTTTGTTGTTGTTTTTTGTTTGTTTGTTGTTTGTTTTGGTTTTTTTTGTTGTTGTTGTTTTTGTTTTGTTTTTTGTTTGTTTGTTTTGTTTTTTAAGCAGATGATATTCATTCCAGGTGCATGTGAAGAAAGTGGAAATGAATATGCTCTCTGGGTTATTTGTGGTCCAACGAAACTGACTCGGCCGCAGTTGGTGCCTGTGTAACTAAAAGCACTGATCTAAAAATACACTGTAGCACGTGGTTGAAAAAAAAAGAAGAAGAAAAGTTGTTGGGTTTTCTTGTGTGTGTTTTTGTTGTTGTTGCTGTTGTTTATTTGTTTGTTGTTTTTGTTGTTTTTTCATATAATAGTTATCATTTGTTTGGCTTCTCATTTCATACACATAGCAAAACTTCAGTAAGTAAAAATCGTTCCTTGATAATGTCACATATATATGTAACTCTTTTTTTTTTATTGAGAAGTTGACGTCACGCGCGGTGCACTATGGGACAGGGTGCCATTTTGCCAGTCAGGCGCCGGCAACGAACGAAAACAAAACTGGTATACGTGACGCGGTGCTAAACCACGATCGTCTCCACAAACTGAGATACTGAGCAATGCCTCTAGCTTGCTGCATTTTCGGCTGTACTAGCCAAGTATACAATGCTGATTCTAGACCCACTGAGTATCGATTTTTAACGATTTCTTATTGTTGAAACTTCAACAGGAAGCAGGTTGAAGAAGTCACAGAACAAAGGATCAGAGGTAGGCATGTATGGCGCAGCTATCCAGCGCACCGGCCACAGTGACGTTTGCAAATACCAGTGAACATTTCCATGTTTGCTCAAGACATTTCCATGGAGATAATACAATGTTGTGAGCCACGAAATAAAGTGAATTCTCAAGTGTTCTCCCCAAATAGGCTAGTTTTCATTACACGTGTTGACGGCTATGGCTTACACGAGCTTTTCTAGTGAATTCTGACCCGCGTTCAGGTGAAGGCCCACGATCTGTTGGCTTATCATATGGAATTAGCACTCCAAAAAAAAAAAAAAAAAAAAAAAAAATCCAACAGTAACTTATTTTATTTATCTGTGTCTGTTAAGTTTCACTGATCAGTCTCGACCTGCTACTGTTACTGTTCCATCAGTCACGACCTGTGTCTGTTTCATCAGTCACGACCCCGGTTCGCTTCTGACTGGATGAACAAGGAGACATAATTAATGTGGGCCTTGGTTGTTGCTTTTCAGTGTCATTGTAGATCTTGCTCAGGAAATTTGGAGCACACTGCTTATATAATAACTGTTTCAAAGAAAAACACAGAAAACTGAAACCAGACGTGTCTCAGTTCAGTTCAGTGTATAAGGTAAACATTAAACTGGATGTGCACACACAATAACACACATTCACGCCGGCGCGCGCGCGCGCGCGCACACACACACACACACACACACACACACACACACACACTGATTGACTGATGTGTGCACATACACACTGACACACTGACACACACTGATTCTGACTGATGTGCACACACACACACACACACTGATTGACTGATGTGCGCACACACACACACACACACACACACACACACACACACACACACTTTCACGCACACACGCACACTGATTGATGTGTGTGTACAAACACACACACACACACACACACACACACACACACACACAACACACACACACACACACACACTGATTGATGTTTACACATACACACTCACACACTGACACACACTGATTCTGACTGATGTGCACACACACACACACACACACACACACACACACACACAGTAATACACACACTGGCAGTGACAGGCATATCTATATATATCATAGAATCAAACATACATTTCTAGTGTGAAAAATTTGATTGAACTGAGCTGAAAAGGTGGGGGAGGGGAGGGGGGGTTAAGGGGAAAAGAAAGAGAGAGAGAGAAAGAGTGTAGGTCTGAGTGTGTCACGTGTGCGTGTGTGTGTGATTGAGTTTGTGTGTGCATGCATGTGTTGATGTGTGTGTGTGTGTGATTGAGTTTGTGTGTGCATGCATGTGTTGATGTGTGTGTGTGTGTGTGTGTGAGAGAGAGAGAGAGAGAGAGAGAGAGTAACTGCAAAGGTCAACATAAAAGGTTTATGTTTTCAAGTACGCCTCAGTGCCTATGATGTGTTCAAGTATCATCCTGTTGGCCCCCATCTCTTCACCATGGGCACAGCAGAGTGAAACTAACAGATAACACCAGAAACAAAAGAGTGAAGAATAGAGATGAAAAGTTGGAAATTTTACTCATAATATCCCAGTTTTGTTATTTTCCTGACAGTATAACAGTTTTTACTGCCTTCTTTGTCACAAGGGAAGAGGCGCCTCTTGTCGCCAGATGCTGAACATAACTTAAATGAGACTGTGTCTACAATCATGTATGTGGCATCAATTTGTGGAATCCTTTGGGTAATAAGTAGTAGTAATATTTGATTTCTTTGAAATTTTCATGAAAAGACCATCAAATCTTCATAATGTAACACATGACAAATGGATTTCATTTCTAGCCGCTGAAGAGTTCCGTGTTCATATGACTTTCAAAGGTGCATCACATGATCTGTGCTTTCGAAGTTGATTGGCTCTCCGAAATTTCGAGCAACAAAGGCGATCCAGAGAGGCAGAACGTGCGAAACAGCATGATCTTTTTTCGATTTTTTTGCTCTTTTTTGTGTGTGCATACCATGGCACTTCATTGACCACTGTTTGGTTGTCGCAATGGAGGCTTTCAACTGAAGAAATAGAAGACAGTACATGTTTTCTGCTATTGTCAATGTCGATCGCCTTTGGCATTGTTCGAATTTCGAGTAAAAGTTAGATGCGCATGCACAAGATCCAAGATGGCCGCGGAACTCTCCAATTCTGTAAATTTTGATTGGTTTGAATATAGGTCTTTGCGTGAATTTTGCAACTGTGGCCTCTGGCTACGAAACGAATAATGGCAACTCTTTATTCCTTTTTAAAAAAAATAATGAAATGTTATTGTATGAAAGTTAATTTATGTTTCAAACTGTGTTCGTTGTTGTTGTTTTTATATTTATAACGTACATGTTGTTTAATAAAAAACTAATCCGACAGCATGTTTATCCCAAGTATTTACGGGCTTGTTGTTGCATGTTGACCAATGGCAACAATACTGGGCCAAAGTCCACTGTTGTGCATAAAATACGATCATAAACCTCTGTCATAATTTTAAAAATGAATAAAATAATAATAATAATAATAATAATAATTATACGGCCTGCAGCTTTTCGCTTATTCGAGGACTCAACGACGGCAAGATTGCCATTTCATAGCTGAGGGCGTAAATTCAGGATACTTTGACAGGACTTTACCGTTGAAAACGGTACAAAAACCAATATCAAAAGGATTTGAAACACACGCATACCCACGCAGATGACTACACACACACACACACACACACACACGTACGTACGTACCCACTCGTGTCAAATCATGGCCTTGACGAAAGGAAAATGCTAAATGGTACTTTTTCAGCTACATACTAATTCAATGCACTTAAACCGGCGGATGTATGTTGACCAGCAAGTGATTCACATCGTCTGGTACACCGACAGTAGTACAAACAAAACTGTGGGAGGTTTTCCGAATGTGTTCAAATGACGTGATTAGTTTCTGATGGCACTGCAGTGCAAACAACATTGGAGAATTGAAATATCACGGATGTCGGGGAAAATGTCTTTAGAAACTTAACTTGAAAGAATTAAAAGTCTGAAGACAGAAAATGCTGGAGTCACTGCATAAGTGGGGGGTGGGAGGGGTTTATTTCAAAAACAAGATAAGACAGTCTGTATCATCACACTGTTGGTGACGTGGTAGGTATAGGTCTAGATTCATGTGTTTATTTTCATTGATCGTCATGAAGAGCCAAATGGCCCGATGGCACTATAGAAATAATCATCATCACGAGTCATCATCATCATCGTAATGATAATGAATAAAAAAACAACCCCCCCCCCCACACACACACACACAAATAAATAAAAGACTGATTCTCAATAAATGATTGTTCTACCTGATATCAGAATACGACATTCTATCTTTTAGCTTTTAAAGAAAAAAAGATTCTTTATTCTGAAATTACAACCGATCTTTTTTCTTTTCTTTTTTTTCTTCTTTTTTTTTTTTTTAACAAGAACAAGAACAAAAACTTTCATCTCAATTCATCGGCCCCAAGAAAGAGGTAAAAAAAAAAAAAAAAAAAAAAAAAAAAAAAAAAGTACAATAAGCGACAACAAATGTGAAATATCTATCAACTTAACCATGTAGGACGAAAGTGCATCTTGTGCATTGTAAGTTCATTCTAAATTTCTTAATTACTCTCAGCAAATTCCAGTCGTATCTTCAAGGCATTAAATGCATACACACAGATTTTAAGAATACTGCAGACAGAGCCATTCTTCAGCAAGTAAACATATGACTGACCTTCAGAATTCAGATGTTTTTGCCTCAAGTTATTGACAAGGACACAATTAACTGTTTATAAATTTATATTAATCTTCGACCACCTAATTGTTAGCTTTGCATGTGCTGAGTGATGTCGAGTGTTAGCTGTGTATGTTCTAAGTACATAATATAATATATAGTGTTAGTTTTTCACGTGCTGTGTGTTAGCTTTGCATTGCGAAGGAATTGGAAGTGGTAGCTGTTGTCACGCTAAGTAATACAAAATGTTAGTTTTTCATGCACCGACGGAGTGCTATGGACTACTGTGAGTTTCGGATTTGCATGAGCTGAGTGATATGAAGAGAAAGCTGTGCATGGGCTGAGTGTCAGACGTGTGTGTGTGTGTAAGTGATACATGGTACTAGTTTTTCATGTGCTGAGTGATACTATCGAGTGTTAGTTTTGTGTGAGAGGACGATAAATTGGCCTCTCATATGCAACAGAAATGTCCGGGTTTTTTTGTACAGTAGAGAATGCATGGAATTCTTTTTTATTAATTTTTTTTAAAAATCTCCCTTCGACCACTTGCTTTATACCTCTGAGCTATTGGGACCCAAGATGCCTGTGATGTCTGCAAGCATTCTCAAGTTGTTTATTTTCCCGCCAGTTTTGCTATTGGGACCCAATATGCCTGTGATGTCTACAAGCATTCTTTGTTAATTTTCCCGCCAGTTTTGCGGCGTAGAAATATGTCTATTTTTGTATACCAACCTAACTTGGCCTTAGTTGGCACTGTTGTCGATTTTTGTTTGTCATTTATTTTAGGTTAGAGTTTCCGAAAATTTGATATTTATTATTTTGTGAACAATAATAATTTGGGAATGGAGCCTATGGTGTGTGGAAGAAGGATTAAATAGTACCTTGGGCATTTTCTGAAAACCTGTGTTCATTTTGGATCCGACCATGCGAAATTGAAATATAATCAAAATTGGTTCGGCGACGTACACATCCAGAACCACGGAAGAGACAACATTACACGTCAAGCAGGTGCTTTGGAAGAGGAGAGGTTTGGGTGACTTTGGGACACCAGCACAATGTGTGTCTGAGGCTGACATAATGATAAAATGCGAATTTGGACATGGGCGTTGGTATGGAAGCAGAAAATATCCATCATTTATTTATTTATTTATTTAATACATTCAAGTGGTCAGGGGGTGAAGGTGCAGGTGTGCGTGCAATTTTTTTTCTTTTCTTTTTGCCATTCAGGTTTTGAGTTTTGTCTTTGGTTACTGAATTTACACAGAGAAAATTATATTTGTTTCTTTTTTTTTCCCCCCAGAAAGTATTGACTTTGTGCTTTGAAGCAGAGGAAATGAAATCAGCTTTTCGGATTGGTCGTTTTGGGGTGGCAGGGCTGTTGGCTTTGGAAGGAAGAGGTGGTTGTTCACATGGGGGAATATTGGTGTTGGAGGAGGGGGCGGGGACGGAGAGGGGTGAGGCAAATGCATGTAGAGTCTGAATATTTGGGCGGGAAAAACAGTAATTTACTCTTTGCATGGACACTGGTGAGCAGTCGCTCATCCTACATTCGCTTGATGAGGTTTCAGGTGCATGGAAATTGGTTCGATGGGTTGTTTGGTCCACCAGAAAACATACAAGAGCATCACACACACATATGAGCAAAGTCCTTTGAAAAACAGTTCCTTAAAGAACATGACACAGACATAAATACACACACATATGAGCAAAGTCCTTTGAAAAACAATTCCTTACATGACTCAAACATAAATACTTTGTTGTTTTTAAGCTTTTCTCTTTCATAGTGATTTTTGCACCTTATGCTTTTGATCCATTAGAATGCAACATAGGTTTTAATATGTGTATAACATGAGTGATTAACTCATGCACTGTAAAACAAACAAGACTGACACAGAAAAAGAGTTGTGCTTTGTACATTTATTCAGATCTAAAAGTCAGTTCCAATCATCCACTGCTTGACTAAATCATTACACTGAGCACCAAGTGGTATACACATTGTCTTCTTTTTTTCAGCTCAGAGAAGGTCTTTGCAGCTTTTAAACCATCTCCATGAAGCAGCTTGGCAAAATTGGTTAGGCATTGGGCTTCTGATCCAGTGTTCACCAGTGACTGGGGGTTCAAAGCCCAGTTTTGGCCATGGTGTTGTGTCTTTGAGAAAGGCACTTCACTCCCACTTTCTTCACTCCACCCCGGGTGTGAATGGGTACCCCGACTTTGGTTGGGAAGGTCAAAACAGAGAAAGGAGAGGAATGGGCCCCACCTTCCTATGCTGAACCCTGGACACAGTAAACACCAATTCACTGCCTGGATCCACACCTCTAAATGGCTATGGGATCTTTGACCTTCACCTTCAAGTTTACGAACTTCGGAATAATGGAACCTTTTTTTCACTTTCTTCCTGATAAATAAACACTTTAATAATGCTGTTAATTATCATTTAAATTGGAATGACAGGGCAATTTACATGCATATTCTAATTTACCTGATCTTGAAAATATTTAATTATGCCTCATTTTATCTTGTATCCCAGTAAAGTCATATTTTAGTCGAGGTACCCACACACAAAAATCAGAGAACAAACCACCACCAGTGATTTGAGAAAATTATTCATCAAGCTTGCTGGCAATGACATTAATTCCTCAGAATGGCTGTACAGATAAACCAAGAACTATTTTCCATCATTCCCATCCCATATTCCTACCAACAACCCCCCGCCCCTTGCACCCTCCCCACAAAAAAAACACCCAAAACAGGAACAATATTCCATCATCCCCATCCCATATTCCAACAAAAAAAAAATTCTATCATCTCCATCCCATATTCCAACAACAACAAAAAAAATTCCATCATCCTCATCCCATATTCCAGCCAAACGATAAGTTTAGTCAGTCATAAGTGGGTGAATACAAATTTACATATTTTGGTTGACTAACACTATGTCAATGTAATCCTATATTTTTATCAGGAAATACCCCCAGATCAATACAGAAATGATGAAATGCTAACACTTTAATTAAAATAAGAAACGTTTAAAAACAGATCATTCACTTTCATCTCACTAATATCCAAACACACACACACACACACAGACACAAACATGCCTCACGAACACTCACACACAAAAAGGAGCACAATTTGTAATAGCCATGTACATTTATATTCTAAATCCAAGATCACTCAAACTATCAGTAACAGACCCCCACCCTCACCCCACCCCACACACCAAAACAGCCCATCTAACATAACATTTGGTGTCCATGAAAACAATTTGATTCCCCCCACTCAAAAAAAAAAAAAAAAAAAAAAAGACAAAAAAAACCATGCACAAACGTACAAGATAATATATATACATAAAAGGAGACCGGCAAAACAGGGTGGAAAAAATGCTTCAGTAAACACTTGTGTTCCAGTTTCATATGCCAAAACTTCAACACGATAAATTATTGTCAACTGAACATGACTTTATTGTGTGAATGACAATTGCTTTTCTTTTACAGTGATTCATTGGACACATTTCCAGACAGCAAGGTCATGCACTGGCACACACAAAAATGAACAACATACATGTAGATAACATACTCAGTTCATCACATGTGGCACACAATCACACAGGAAAACAGTCTGTTGATAAATGATGTTGGAAGAATTAATTGTGTATTTCTAACAATGCATTCAATTTCAATTCCAAACCAAATTTCTCTGAGACAATGCTCATATTTACAAACTGTTACCATAATATCCAAATTCTTGCCACTGTCACACCCTGAAAGCTCTTTTTAGAAGGATTAAAAAACAGAGAGCAGGAAAAAACAATTATGACAATAGAAAAAAAATATATATAAAGAGAGAGCAGAAACAACAATCTATGACAATCTTTTTTTCTTTTTTTTTTGCTGCCCCATCATCTGCACCGTTTCAGTGGCATTACTCCCACGCCACTGATTTAGATTCCCCGATACACGGCCACACCCGGGTTCATCCGTCACAGTTCTAGCGTCGGCAGTCCGCAGGGAACCATTGATGTTAGGTCGCCAGGAGGCCACACACCAGAGGAGACCCTGCACTGCTGCTGAGTCACTTCAGTGGTGTTCAATGGTGCCTGGACACCACCAACTAAGCCCCCTACTAACAACAATAATGGCTGAGTCGTGGAGCCAGACTGAGTAAGCGTCCTTCCCAGAGTGGAGACCAGCAGCAGCCCCCCATGAATCTGCTGACACTGAAGACATTGACAGGACACACCCCAAGCACAGAAGTGGAGGGGTATCGAAACTGAGGTCACCATGAGAGCAGGGCATGAAAGGCCACAGACTTTGAGACTGTTTTGTTTTATATTGATGATGATGAAAGAGGAGGAGGATGATGATGACGATGTTGCTATGGAGGTTCATTTTGGTTTGGGACTGCGTGACAAGGCTGTACTCTACGCTTCCTGTCATAATGATATCCCGGTGTTAACCAGGCCTGAGAGATAGACACTTGCAGTGTTGATCAGGTAATTAGAGCAGCACACCCAAAGACACATCCTTGAAGTGGACGACACTTAACTGTGTGGTCCCAGTCTCCCCATTTAAGTCCACAGCACACTCAACTCTGGGTAGGAACCGGCCACGAGCCGAAAAACCCACCTCCGCTGGGATTCGAACTTGAGTCCTCCCAGCCGTCAGTCCGCTACACTAACCACTTTGCCATGGCGGCTGGTTATTTATGACAATCTTGATGAAAGAAAATACAATAATTCTATTGTACTACCTACTCCGTTTTATAGTCATGCTGTTTCTGTAAGGAATCATTTTACATGTCATGCAGAGAAAATACATATTCTAACAGATTCTGGTGAGTGTGGTGGTGTTGTTTTTTTGCAGAAAGCTCTGATCATTTTAAACATAATTCCACATAAGCATTGCAGGAAGCTCTTACCAGTTGTGCCACTGCAGACATGCACATTTTTTTTTTAATGAACATTTTTTACTTTCAGTGCCTCCGAATCTTTACCATTGTGAGTACTCAAAACGTAACCAAAATTACTCACCTCAAAAGTTTTGTTAAGAAAAAGATTGATTTTTAATGGAAAAAAAATAAGGAAAGAAAAAACCCCCCAAAACAATAAAAACAACTCTGTTTCTACATAAGAAAGCATTTTTAAAGAAGAAAAAAAGTGACGCAACTTATCAACTTTGCACCGAGTTGCAAACAAGAGCTACATTTCATTCATGTCTCCCCGTCCTAATTTTCATTCAACTGTCTTTCAAAAGCCAACCACCAGTCGCTCTTTGCTGCAAGCAGCACAACGTTCAGACACGAACACCAAAAAAAACTACTCCTCCAGGTCTAAATCATCTTGGTGGTAAATATCCTTCAGCAGTCGGTAGACGTGGGAGGGGGCATTTGTGCCTCTGCAACAGACAGGACACGTGGGCTGATGACAATTTTCTTCTTATGATGGAAAGACACATGGTCATGTTTGTTTACAGTTTCAGCTCGTCTCTCAAGGAGGCGTCACTGTGTTCGGACAAATCCATACACTACACCACATCTGTTGGCACATGCCTGACCAGCAGCGTAACCCAACGCGCTTAGTCAGGCCTTGAGAGAAAGTAAAATGAAATATAATGGAGATAGATAATATACATAAATAACACAATATACATAAATCAATAGATAAGTAATCAATTCAATAAACTAATACATTAGAATAACAGATAAAAAGAGAAATAAAAATAGAATGAATAGAGAGATAAGAAAATAAAGTGTAGAAAAAAATTATATGAGAAATATAACAATAATGATAATACAGTAAATAGAATAAACAAATAAAAATAAATGGACACACACATAGACCCACCCCACCCCCATACCCCTCCACACACACACACAACACGCATGCATACACAACAGAGATGCAAAAAGATCACAGCACAAATCCATAAATGAACTTCCAACTGGTCAACACGTCTGGTGCGTTATAGGCGTAATTAAGTTTTTCCAGTCCCTCAGGTCAACATGTGTGCAGACCTGCTGATGTCTACATCCACTTCAACAGTTCAAGTGTATATATGCAAATGCTCATGATCCAATACACGCTTCTAGATCCCATTATCTGCATCAGCATTTGTTAGGTTATGGAAACACAAACATGTCCAGAATGCACACGCCTGAAAACAGATGCCTACATCGTGAGGTAATGCACATAAAAAATAAAAAAAATTATGAAAAAAAAACCAACGCTCACACACACAAGTGAATGTGGGAGTTGTAGCCCATGAAAAAAACATGAATAAAAACAACCAAAAGAAAAAAGTTACATGCACTCACAAAGAAAACTTCTTTGTTCGTTGGCTGCAACTCCCAAGTTCACTCGTATGTACACGAGTGGGCTTTTACATGTATGACTGTTTCTACCCCGCCATGTTGACAGCCATACTCCGTTTTTCTGAGGGAGTGGGGAGGGTGTGGGTGGTGCATGCTGGGTATGTTCTTGTTTCCATAACCCTCCAAACAGACATGGATTATAGGATCTTTAACATGCGTATTTGATCTTCTACTTGCGTATACACACAAAGGGGCTTCTGGCTGACCGGGAGATCGGAAAAATCTCCACCCTTTACCCACCAGGTGCCGTTACCGAGATTCGAACCTGGGACCCTGAGATTGAAAGTCCAACGCTTTAACCACACAGCTATTGCACCCGTCATAAAGAAAAAGAAAAAAAACAAAAACAAAACAAACACCAAAGCTGACAGAATTGTCCAGGTCACTCACGTGTTGAAGATGAACAGGCTGATGAGCTCAGGACGCACGTACTCAAAGACCACGGTGCTGATCTCAATCTCCGCCATCTCACTGTCGTCTATGGGCAGGAAGAGGTTGGGGTCGGCCCACTTCTGGAACCCTGGCTGGTGACACAAACAGAAGCAGAGGCACTGCAAGGCGCTCATGGAAAGGAAGGGCATTTTGTTGCTTACAACCCAGCCGACCTAACGAGGCAATTATCCAGGCTTAAAAACACTGTAAATACCAAACTCATAGATGAGAAAAACAAAAAAGACCAGATAAAGAAAATACGGCATAAATAGTCATATTCATGCGCATAAACCTAGACATTACCTCTGATGTTGACTATTCTGTCAATTAAAAAAAAAAAATCACCAGGAGACTGACAAAAAAGACCAAAAAACCTGAACATACATTACATGAAAAACCATAGATAATAATAATATTAGGCAAACAAAAACCTGAACATACATTACATGAAAAACCATAGATAATAATAATATTAGGCAAACAAAAACAAATTTGCCAACAAGCACCTCAAATGTCCCAAATGCAAAAATTATTATCTAATCATCAAGTCCTAAAAGCAACAAAAGGTGTTCAAGGCTGTTCAGAAAAGAAAAAAAAAAAAGAAAATGGACCAGCAAAGCTGAAAACAAGAAAGGAACAGATGACAGAAAGAAAGTAAAAAGACCAGAAACAAAGGGAGTGATTGAAAAAAAAAAAAAAAAAAAGAAAAAGAAATCGAGAGGAAATTTCTAGCTCTCCAAGGAAGGGGAAAAAAAAAAATCCTACATCCGCTCTAAACAAAGCGTTACAGCGCAACCTGGAAAAGGAAAACAAAGCAGAAATACAGCACAACCACCCACAAGGAAACTCACAAAGACTGGCATTTTTAACACCTTGACTGCTACTGATAAGAATGATCATCACGGAAGGGCTGTCACATCAAAGGGACAATACTGATTTCACAGGTCAGGACATCAGTCACCATTCAATTTGTTGGACTTCTTGGACTGCATTACTTATACTCGTGTTCAGCAAAAAATCAATTACACCACTTTAAAAAAATTTACAAACTGCACTTCCGGTTCGTGCCACAGTGATCTCATTTCACCAAAGTTCAACCGTCCGTGGTAAAGTTCTTCATTTGTGGGCTGCCACTCCTACTTTAACTCACTCAGTACGGCCAGTCCTCTCTTCTCCTCTACACAGACCCCTCGGATGTCCAGTGGGTGTCTGAATGACCCAACCTTTAGCTTCCGTCGTCAGATTTGTGGTATTCTTTGTCAACCATTCACCTCTTCAGTATAAGAGCCTTCCGCTTGCAATTATTTTGATGATGGTAACTGGGGTGAAACGCTGTTAACATCGTCTCTTTCGCTGTTCGTATGGAGAGAGTTAACTTGTACACATGAGTGGGCTTTCACATGTATGACCATTTTTACCCCCCCACCATGTAGGCAGACAAAACTTGGGGAGGTGCATGCCGGGTATGTTCTTGTTTCCATAGCCCACCAAACGCTGACATGGATCACTGGATCTTTAACATGCCTATCTGATCTGCATGTGTGTACATACGAATGCGGCTGACCTTGGAGATTGGAAAAATCTCCACCCTTTACTCACCAGGTGCCGTGACCAGGATTCGAACCCTGGACCCTCAGATTGAAAGTTAAACAAAGCCACTGCTGTTCATTCACTGCTAACAAATGAAAAGTCCAACACAACATCTGAACTATGCTTGGACTATCAAAGTTAAGTCCTCAGTTTGTACCACTGTTCTGAAAATCAACACACTCTTTTCTCACAGAAAAAAAAGAGATCCCCCTTAAATAATGGACTGATAATATTAATGAATGGATGGGAAAATCAACTACACAGACCGAGGCTGAAAGCTGTCAGACCTGGCCGAATCTGGTAAACAGTTCTGTGCGGTGCTCCAATGATTCTGCACAGAGCTGAGGGAGAAACAGATGATGCACACACTATTTTCTAGCTGCATCGCATAATCAGGACAGAACATTACCTGTGTTTCACTCCTGAACTGCTCTGGACACAGCTTGTAGGTTGCTGTGCACACAAACAGCTGAAACCATAAACAATTCATGAACTGACGTCATACAGCATTGCATTTTTCTATCATCATCACTTTTAGATCTGTGAAACTTTTCAGTAAATGTACACAGTATGACGTCAAGAGATTTAGGAAGATTAAAAAGTAGTCTCAAAATAAAGATACATTCTTTTACATTCACCTATCTACCAACAATAAAATGTATCGGGAGGTTATCAGCCGAAGCTACTTTTGTTTTCTCCGCACAGGCGGACAGTAGTTTGCACAGAACAGGAATCAGACCCCTGCCGAAGTCTGCACTAGTGGGTCACGGTTAAGTATGTGTAATTAAATGTAAAGTGCACAAGAAGTTACAAAAATCAAGATGTACTGTTCTAGAATGGCATATCTAAGTATGCTAAAGTATGTTTACGCAAACACATCTAATAATCTTCAAGGATGTGTAATGCGTTCTTGTGTGTGTGGACCTTTATCAGAGTGTGTGTATGTATTACTTCCTGAGTGAGTTTTCTGTGTTTCTTTAACTTTTAGACGGCCATATAAGCCATTCCAGAATGGGAGAAAATTCACTCCCCTGCCACTGCCGAGTAAGCCGTTCCCAAACATCGGCTACACACCTCTGTCTTGTAAAAGTCTGTATGTTGTTTGGTAGCAACTGGCAGCTTTAGTTATCACACAGACCATTCATATTATACAACTTCATCTGATAATGAACATGTAAGTACCATTACATACTGTCTTTAATGGCTTTGCCTGGGATGTATTGCTCATATAAATTCCAGCATATCAACAAACAACATAGGACAACAAAATTTGAAAACAAAAGGCTCATTTAAAAAAAACAACAACACAAAAACATTAAGTCACATCTGAGAATTGTTAACATAAAAAACACACAAACATAAGATACACTGAGAATGCAAACAATGAAAAAAAAATCAGTTGATAGCCAATCCATATTCAGCAACTCATAACTCCAGATTACTTTGACTTTGAACGCTAAACCACATTATCAAGAAATAGTGGAAACCATCCGACTGAAAATATACTTACAGGAACTTTGTGGTCCTTTGCTGCTTGAGCCACATTATAAATTCCACAGGGCACTTTGCACCTTGAGATAAACAAAACAAAACACTAATATAATAAGTTCTACTGTCACAGACTTACACAAAACAAAGATATAAAAAATAAATTAATCAATCCAGCTTTTTTCATCTGTTACTGTTTCTCACCTGGAGCATCTGTTTATCAAAAACATAATCTGTGTCATAAGACCCAAACTACAAGACTTGAAATACTTAAGGCTTTTTTTCTTAAGACAGATGATGTTTCGAGTAAATAATTGCCATACAGTGGATCTGTACAGAAAAACAAAACAACAAAAACAAAACTACAACAGCTTAATCAAGCAAATAACATTGAATTTCCGGTATATATTTGGAATATTAACATATACAAATACCAATCTTATTTCTGAACCCATGTGTTTTTTTTTCTCTGATTCTGCCTAACAACATCAGCCAAAAAAACAACGATCTTAAAGTATGACTACCTACAACGGTGTTTTTTTTTCTCTGATTCTGCCTCACAACATCAGCTAAAAAAACAATGATCTTAAAGTATGACTACCTACAAGGGTGTTTTTTTTTTCTCTGATTCTGCCTCACAACATCAGCTAAAAAAACAATGATCTTAAAGTATGACTACCTACAACGGTGTTTTTTTT
The DNA here is from genome assembly GCF_041734735.1 of Babylonia areolata. Classification (NCBI taxonomy): domain Eukaryota; kingdom Metazoa; phylum Mollusca; class Gastropoda; order Neogastropoda; family Buccinidae; genus Babylonia; species Babylonia areolata. The sequence goes on along the minus strand of NC_134878.1, from coordinate 62,819,226 downwards.
TCTCTGATTCTGCCTCACAACATCAGCTAAAAAAACAATGATCTTAAAGTATGACTACCTACAAGGGTGGTTTTTTTTTTCTCTGATTCTGCCTAACAACATCAGCCAAAAAACACAATGATTTTAAAGTATGACTACCTACAAGGGTGTTTTTTTTCTCTGATTCTGCCTAACAACATCAGCTAAAAAAGCAACGATCTTAAAGTGTGACTACCTACAAGGCGGGGATAAAAAAGCCCTAAAAAAAACAACGATCTTAAAGTGTGACTACCTACAAGGCGGGGATAACAAAGCCCTAAAAAAACAACGATCTTAAAGTGTGACTACCTACAAGGCGGGGATAACAAAGCCCTAAAAAAACAACGATCTTAAAGTGTGACTACCTACAAGCCGGGGATAAAAAAGCCCTAAAAAAACAACGATCTTAAAGTGTGACTACCTACAAGGCGGGGATAAAAAAAAAGCCAGTCATACGTGTAACAACCCATTTGTGTATACGAGTGAACGCAGGAGTTAAAAGCCATGATTGAAGAAGAAGAAGAAGAAGAAGAAGGAGGTGAGTGAACAAACTGACAGCAGCAGCAGCACCTACCCTCCCTCAGCCATGATGGAATGGGTGCCAATGATGACCTTGTTCACTTTACGCATCATGGCGTACACATGGGTGTCTGGGATGATCGTCACGTTGATGTCCAAGTCAGCAAGGTTTTTGGCCAGGTGGTGACCCTAAACACACACACACACACAAACTTTCATTCATCACAGTTCTTTTTTGGGGGGGGGTTTAGGGGGGGCAGTGGGACGGGGGAAGGGGTGGGAGTTCTTTTGGCAAAACGTTGATCAAAGCAGCTTTTTCCCCCCTTTTTTTTTGTTTTTGTTTTTTTGCAACCATTACAAAGGACTTTTGGTTTTAATAAGGTGTCTATTCTGTTTGCCCATGTCAACAAAGAAAAGCATATTAATTTTTTCCGGAAAAAAGAAGAAGTATACCTCATCAAAATTTTTGTTAAAATATTAGATGCATTACATGTTTTACAAACCTCTGAAATTCCTGTACCATTCCTCTAAATGAGAAAAAACAAATCCTGCTATAAAATCAGTTTGTTGGAACAGGACATTACAATAAATGATTGTGGCAGAGCCTTTTTTTGTGGGGGTGGGGTGGGAGTTATAGGGGAAAAAAAAAAACAGAACAAAGCAAACTCTCACTTACTTGAAAGAAAGGTTCGCCTTCAGACACAATCACATGGAACTTCCTCTTTCTGGCAGCATTCTGCAACATAACAGACGATATTATAACACTCTTCTATCCACGGTTTCCTCTCTCAAAAGAACATGTAAACTACGAAGATTGTGTGGACTAATATTACTAACACTAATCCCCATGTTAACTTTGTAACTACAAGAATTATCCTGATATGTATGCATGTGTGTACATGTGTGTGTGCGTGTATGAGAGAGAATGTGTGTGTGTGTGTGTGTGTGGTGTGTGTGTGTGTGTGTGGTGTGTGTGTGTGTGTGTGTAAGAGAAAGAGAGAGAGAACTCAGAACTAAAAACGTATTTTATTCAAGGATTAAGATTTTAGGCATGGCCTATTCTTCCAATCTGTCCTTGCTATTCTACATCAGTTACAATAGTACATATATATTTAATGAAAAGGGGGGGATGGGGGGGGGGGCGGGGGGGAGAGAGAGAGAGAGAGAGAGAGGAGAGAGAGAGAGAGTATGCATGTGTAAGTATGTGTATGTCTGTGAGTAATCCACTGGGTTATTTGTTGATCTTTTTTTTTCTTCATCAACCAAATAGTGGAGTGATGGCCTAGAGGTAATGCGTCCGCCTAGGAAACAAGAGAATCTGAGCGCGCTGGTTTGAATCACGGCTCAGCCGCCGATATTTTCTCCTCCTCCACTAGACCTTGAGTGGTGGTCTGGACGCTAGTCATTCGGATGAGACGATAAACCGAGGTCCTGTGTGCAGTTTCGGTTTCAGTAGCTCAAGGAGGCGTCACTGCGTTCGGACAAATCCATATACGCTACACCACATCTGCCAAGCAGATGCCTGACCAGCGGCGTAGCCCAACGCGCTTAGTCAGGCCTTGAAGAAAACAGTGGAGATGCCGGGGAGTGCAGCATGCACTTAGCGCACGTAAAAGAACCCATAGCAACAAAAGGGTTGTTCCTGGCAGAATTCTGTAGAAAAATCCACTTCGATAGGAAAAACAAATAAAAATACTGCACGCAGGAAAAAAAAAAAAAGAAAAAAAAAGGGTGGCGCTGTAGTGTAGCGATGCGCTCTCCCTGGGGAGAACAGCCCGAATTTGACACCGACAAATCTGTTGTGATAAAAAGAAATACAAATACAAATACTTTACCATTCTCAATTGTCATATCTATGCTTTCAGAGGAGGAGTTTGCATTATACTCCATGTTTGGTGATACATATACTTACCATGTCATGCATCAGTTTGACATGGTACAGTATATGACACCAAAATGAAGGTTATGCGCTTCACTATCGCCGACACAAAACATAACGGTGTGTACTTACCTTCCTGTAAACTATACTTGTGTTCAGTTCTTCAACTGAAGTGATGTGTTTGAAAAAAAAAAAAAAAAAAAAAAAAAAAAAAAAAAAAAAAAAATGGCAGGTGTGTGGAGTGGGACGGGGGGTGGTGTGTGTGTGGGAGGGGGTCGGCGGGGGCGGGGGCGTGGGCGTGAGTAGGGGGCAGAGGGGTTATTATCTCTGACATGGTTACTGTGCTAAATAGCATCATGACTCTGAAACACACAGTCAAGCTGCTCACCTTGAGAAAGGCCTCTACGGTTTTCGAGTGGCCAAAGGTCATGATGGTCTCGTCCGCATGGATATGTTCCAGAGCCTGGCTGGCGATGTTCTCCACACTGAAATAAATCATTAGAATGTGTGTGGAAAGAACTGATTTTTTTTCTTCTTATTTTTAAGTCAAATTTGGTATCAACAAAGTATTTCCATTAAAAAAAAAAAAAAAAAAAAAAAAAAAAAAAAAATCAAAGTTTACCATGGACACACACATACACAGACAACCGAAACACCATTTTCACAGTCCCACATTTTGTGTTAACACACATGTGAACCGAAATACTGTTAAATACCTTGGTGTTAGTCATAAATATGTCTATGCTTAACTATATTATATCACTCTGTGCCTTTTCTCTTATGATTATTGCAAGTGTATGTATGATCTGTGAATAGTGCATGCAAGATTGAAGTCAATTTAGCATTTAAACATTCCATGACCGTGATTTTCATACACTGTTTATGAAACGTAACACCACAAATGATTTTGACATTGGGGATAATAAAGTATTCTGTTCTCTGTAATCTGTATCATCTCTAACTTACCATCCGTCTATCTCTGTGAGGAGTTCTCCAATGCTTTCAATCACAGCACCCTGGGTATGACAAAGGTTAAATCACATCTTTAATTAATATCATAAAAAGTCATCTTTTTTTTTTCTCTTTTTTTTTTTTAACCATCACACACACTCATTTACGACACAGGACTAAATACACGAACAGGCCTAAGAAGTTCCAAAGTGTAAACAGATAAAAAAAATCAAAAAAAAAATCACACAGAATGAGTGACACTGAACAAGTGAGTGTCATTAGGAGGGCTGTTGTTTGAGGGACGTGGTGGCGGTCTCCACTCTGGGGGGGACGCTCACTCAGTCTGGCTCCGCGACTGAGCCATTATTGTCGTTGGTAGGGGGCTTAGTAGGTGGTGTCCTAAGTACGTTAAAACAGAACAGGCACCACTGAACACCACCAAAGTGACTCAGCAGCAGTGCAGGGTCTCCTCTGGTGTGTGGCCTCCTGACGACCTAACATCGATGGTTCCCTGTGGACTGCCGACGCTGGAACTATGACGGACGAACCCGGGTGTGGCCGTGTATGGGGGAATCTAAATGAGCGGCGTGGGAGTAATGCCACTGAAACGGTGCAGATGATGGGGCAGCAAAAAAAAAAAAAAAAAAAAAAAAAAAAAAAAAAAAGTGAGTGTCATGACAACTGAACAATGAATGAAACTGATCACTTCTGTGCTGAGGTTTCTAAGTGTACATTATATCATTTTTCTACAGTCTGGTTACTGGAATCTAAGACAGTGGTTCGCATGCACTGTGTGATTCGCTGGCCGATAACAACTACAACAATAATAATAATCTGTTTTTCATCCTCACATGTACATGCATTCGATTTCATGCAGCCAGATGATAAAGAATTATCAAAATGATAATCTGGATATTCTTTCGTTCTCATGTTATACATGCATATATGTTTCATGTTGTTGTTTTCCGACAATCAAAATCAAAATACTCTTTTGTCTTTATAACTTACCTACATATATGTGCTTGAATGTGTATATATTGCTTACTTCATGGTTTCAGCCACATCAGACGACCATGATTCTGAACAGTGAGAAGTGTTCCACAAATGAACAACTGAAACAACCTTGTAAACTGTAAATAATAATGATGATAACAATAATAATGGAAATTCAAATAGCGCCTTTCAGTTTCACTTTCAGTTTCACTTTCTCAAGGAGGCGTCACTGCGTTCGGACAAATCCATACACGCTACACCACATCTGTTGAGCAGATGCCTGACCAGCAGCATAACCCAACGCGCTTAGTCAGGCCTTGAGTGCATGCTTACATATTTGTGTACCTATGAAAGTGGATTTCATTTTACGTAATTTCGCCAGAGGACAACACTCTCGTTGCCATGGGTTCTTTTTCAGTGCGCCAAGTGCGTGCTGCACACGGGACCTCGGTTTATCGTCTCATCCGAAAGACTAGACGCTCAGTTTGATTTTCCAGTCAAACTTAGGAGAAAGGGCGAGAGCGTGATTCGAACCCACACCCTCACGGACTCTCTGTATTGGCAGCTGAGCGTCTTAACCATTCTGCCACCTTCCTCAAATAGCGCCTTCCAACCTCAAGGAGCTTTACAGTGACTGCAAAAGTAACACCAAAGAAACAATAACATGGTAAGTTTTGTAATGCAAAGAGATAACAAGTAACAACATATCACACACACACACACAAACAGGTGCACGCATAAAAACACCCACTCACACGTATAGTGGAGTGATGGCCTAGAGGTAACGCGTCCGCCTAGGAAGCGAGAGAATCTGAGGGCACTGGTTCGAATCACGGCTCAGCTGCTGATATTTTCTCCCCCTCCATTAGACCTTGAGTGGTGGTCTGGACGCTAGTCATTCGGATGAGACGATAAACCGAGGTCCCGTGTGCAGCATGCACTTAGCGCACGTAAAAGAACCCACGGCAACAAAAGGGTTGTTCCTGGCAAAATTCTGTAGAAAAATCCACTTCGACAGGAAAAACAAATAAAACTGCACACAGGAAAAAATACAAAAAAATGGGTGGCGCTGTAGTGTAGCGACGCGCTCTCCCTGGGGAGAGCAGCCCGAATTTCACACAGAGAAATCTGTTGTGATAAAAAGGAATACAAATACAAATACAAATACACACACACACACACACACACACACACAGGCAACCACACTCGCACTCACTTTCTCCATCCTCATGCACACAAACATGCACACACACACATCACAAAGAAAATTCAGCCCACCTTCAGCATAGGGCAAGGCTGTGTGAAGTCACAAGCCGCCACTCGCTCTGTCACCTGCAAAATCAACAACACACGTCATTCACCAAAATAAAATAAAAAACCAACAAGAGCAGGTCGGAGCACTGGCTTGCTGGTCATGTGCCTAAATAGACAGTGAGTGTCCACGGGTTCGAGTCCCAGGATTTTTTATTTTATTTTTTATTACGTCCCACTTCCACAAGACCTCGAGTGGTGGTCTGTGCACCAATCATTTGGATAAGATGATAAACCGAGGTGCAGAATGCACTCAGAGCATGTAGAAGAACCCATGAGGGAAAGTTCTAATGAAAAATCCACTTTGACAGTAAACTAAAATACACAAGTTTGCAGACAGAAGAAAGGGAACAAAATATGACTGGCTCTTCATTGTGAAAAAAAAGAAAGAAGAATAGAGTAATCACACACAGACACACACTTTTATGCACAAACAACAAACCATACACATGTGATCAAAATACAACAAAACAAATTGGAAGCACAGATTAAATATACAAACATAGACATCCAGTCAAACACAGGCACAAAGAACAGCAAAACATAGGTTTATTGCACAAATGCAAGCCAACAAAACCAGCACAAAAATAAACAAAACCTAATCCCCCTGAAAAAATCAACAATAGAAAAAAAACATACTCAAGTCTTAGCTTTCAATGAATAATACACATAGTTGGAAATAAAACTAAAATTTTGGAACTGAATGAAAATAGTGACGGCATTGTATCAACTTCATCACGACAGTAGACATTACAAGAACTCTCTCTCTCACATACACACACAGAGACATTTGTTTGTTTGTTTTCAATCCAGAAGCGACTAAATCAATGAGACAAACTCACACTGTCACCGTTGTCAGCAGATGAAATCTGGTCCTTTTTGCCTTCGTCTCCAATAGTTCTGAAACAGTATTTACTCAAATAGGAAGACACTTAAAATGCTGTTCTGACTTCAACACACTGTGAAAGTAGCAATGAAGTACCATAACAGGGGTGTACATCCACATGGGTAACTGTAGGACAAATGTCCTGACCCAACAAGAAATAATTGGGACACTTATCCTCTTCATACCGTGATTAATGGGACACTGAAACCAAAGGAATCAGTCAACACATTTTCCCATGTCAAGTCTATGCTTATAAATAATTTCAGTATAACAATGAATAAAGTGTGACATTCAATACCAGTAAGCATGTTACAATTAGAAACACTACTGTACTTAGAAGAAACTTCACTGGATGCAAGTGAATAATGAGGTCTTGAAAATGAAGAATAAGAAAATGAAGACTTTCTCAATGTTTTCTTTCCTTTTGTCCCACTCTCTCTCTCTGGACGGGACACTGATGTTGCATGCTAAACGATACTCTAACTGGCCTTCTGACTGAACTGGTAATTTGGGTAGGATCTGTTGTCACTGAACTTCGCCACACAAGATGTCCTGAACTGACCAAGAAATGAATGGGACAGTGACCTCACCGATGAAAAAGTATTGCGGCTTTTGTCCTCTTCAGGAATAAAATGACTGAACATTATCAACCCTGTATCGTTCTACGTCCAACAGAAGTGTACACCCCTGTTATAAAGAAATTATTCTTTTAAGGCCAGACACGGTAGTAGAAAAACGTATGAAATAAACTTGAAGTTTATGGCTTTCTGTGACATGGTATGCAAAGATATTGGACTAAACACGTCTAAAAAGGTCATTTTGTGCATTTTTGATGTGACGGTTTCCATGGAAACGAATCCAAAATGTCCGACAAACAAAAAAATTAAAAGCTTAGAACTTCAGTACCTTTATAGATATGTTATTTCTGTTTGTTCTGTTTGATTTATTTGTATTTGTTCTTTATTATAGTGCAGTGGTGTTTTGGAATTTGAATAAATACATTTATTATCATTTTTTTGTTGAAATGAGTATAAATTCCTTGACATAATTTTTTTCAAATGAGTGTATATTCATTCTTTTACTAGTACTATACAAACCACCGCACTATAATAAAGATGAATACATAAAGAAAGAAAGTACTAAGTTTGAACATGCTATCTTTTAAAGTTTTTGAGCATTAGCATTTTGAAAAATGGTATTACGAGGGCAAAACACAAAACTGAGAAAACAGGAAAAGAAAGAGATATGCTTGTACTCAGAAGAAATCACACATGTTGATGCTGTTTGAAGCTTTATTTAAGTGAATATAGTACCCAGGTGAAATGGACTATAAAGATTAGATGTTGAAGAAGCAAATTATGCGAAAAAATCACATGATTTTGGTCAAAATTTCACTACTGTGTCTGGCCTTAAGAGGAAAGCCCCATTTTGAAAATCTGCAAATTTCATCATCTCAGGAAAACTCATTCAATTCTAGCACTAAAATCTATTCTATCCGAGTAATGAGTAGCTATCCAAGACAATTTCAAGCATCATTATAAATCACATTCATGAAACCCTGTGCAATCTATAAAAAAAAAAAGTAACAATATTCAAAATCATGAGCTGCAACATGCAGAAAACATTAAATTATTTGAAATGAGCAATACTCTGCTCTCTTCCTGACCTGATACTGATAGTGATACTGATTAAGTTATGAATACAATGGAAATTTTGTACAATAACATTTCCATAACATAAAGTCTTATGTCTTCTAAGCACTTCAACTCATCAAAAAGTTTGAAGTCTAATGCCTTCTAAACTCAGCAAAGCTTGCACACATGGAGTTGTGTGTGTGTGTGTGTGTGTGTGTGTGTGTGTGTGTGTGTGTGTGTTTGTGTGTGGTGTATACACACACACACACACACACACACATATATATATATATATATATATATATATATATATATATATATATATGTGTGTGTGTGTGTGTGTTTGTGTGTGTGCGTGCATGTGTGTGCATGTGTGTTTCTATAAACATTATTTTCATAATATACTCTACAGTCAAATGCCTTCTAAAACACTAAAGTCTAAACCTAAAAAAATATGCACAGATGTTGAGTGGTGTGTGTATGCATGTATGTGTGTGTGTGTGTGTGTGTGTGTGTGTGTGTGTGTGTGTTGTGTGTGTGCAAACTGAATTTGATGCTCACCCAAATTCTTCTCGAACAATCCTGAGAACTCTGCGAACCATGTTGGCAATGCAGCCTTCAGAAGGATCTGCCTTGATGATCTTTTTGCCTTCTTCACGAACCAGGTTCAACAAATCCCTAATAAAATGTAAACAGCAAAATATATAATTTTATTAAAGGAATAAAACCAAAAGAATGTAAGCTTTTGCAAAATCAATTATACATGAACGTATACAAAGTACAAAACAACAATCACTTTTTAGCCATATTGTGTAACTGAATCAGTGAACGAGATGCTTTTTAAGCACAAGTTCTCACATAATCATCCTGAAATGAAGGGACTTTCCTGCATTCACACAGTATGCATAAGCAAACACTCACCTACATACACTGGGGGAGATGTGATGGGTGATATGATTACAATTACAAACAAATCTCAGACACACTACATGAGCACAAAAACTTGTGTACACTCTTGGCTTCTGATAGCTCTCTGACAAATCATTCAACGGAAATAATCATTCACCTGTAAACTTGGGAATATACTAAGGCAAACACAACAACAAAACAAAAGCAGAAATAAAATAATAAAAGAATAAAACTGTTTAGAATTATCTACACTTGTTCTGAAACTCACTGTGCACTGGTCCACTTTGTGTGTGCAATGATGCGTCTCAGAACGTCAATAGTGCGCTTCACCAATTCATAGGAGCCAACTTCCTTCCTGAAATTGTGCAGAACAAGAACAGCATTACCAATAATGTTTAATTATTTTTTTGTGAAAAATATCAAATAGATATACTAGATTTTCTGGGGAGTGCCTGCTGGTTATGACTTAAGTATATATTCATGTTTCTATTAATCAATAAATGGAATAATGGATGGATTACGGGATCTAGTTCTGATTGTCTACAACCATGGATGGCCAAAAAGTGCCAACAACGGGACTTAACTCAGGACTCTCTGACACAAAGTCCAACACTAACCATTTGGCTGCTTATCTATCTTACTCTGTTACTGATGTAATGTACAACGAAAAAGAGAAAAACATTCCAGGACTATGTAAATTCAAGACCAATGTTTATTTTTTGAGTTTTTCTAAGATTTTTAACATATATAATAATAATATTCAGTATCTACATAATACTTTAATAGTATAACTCTTGGTGTTCTCCAGTGCAAGGATGCCCTGAGGGCATTCTTCCAAGTATGGAGCTGCACTTTCATAGAAGCTTTCTACTTTCAGATTCTGGGTCAAAGTAAATCTTACACTCACAGTCTCAGAATTTAGCTCCATGAGAAACACTGGCAACACAAAGAAATGGAGATCTTTATGTTGTGAGGTTTACTTTTATGTATGACACAGAGATACTAAGATAGATAGATAGATCAGAGAGAGAGAGAGAGAGAGAGAGAGAGAGAGAGAGAGAGAGAGAGAACAAGAGGCACAGAGAGAGAGGGGGAGAGGGTATGTATGTATGTAGGCGTGTGTGTGTGCGTGCAAAAAACAACAACAAAAAACAAAAAGAACAAAACAAAAAAGAAAGAAAAAAAAGGAGGGGGGTCAATAGCTGTTGTCAGTGTTAAATAATCTTTCACCAAATTAACATATTTTGCTGTTGAGCGTTCGGAAGTCTTCCTTTTTTGTTTGTTTTTGTTTTGTTCTTGGGCTTGTTCACTCGTGTTCATACACGAGTGGACATGACCGTTTTTACCCCCGCCATGTAGGCAGTCAAACTCCGTTTTCGGGGAGAGAAAGGGTGTATACCGGCTATGTTATTGTTTCCATAACCCGTCGAATGCTGGTATTGATTACGAGATCTTTAACCTGCTTTTGTGTTTTCTGCATGCGTTTGGAGATTCCCAGAGTACCATCAGTGAATGATCAAGTGCTGTTGTTGGCGAGTGTCGCTGTGTGCGTTGCATCAGACATCACAAAGAAAACCAAAACAAGCAAACTAGAAACCATTTCACATAAGCATACCCTTTCTTTAGGTCCACAATCAATTCCTCCATTCTGTCCACTGCCTCTTTTCTGTCCACTTCTCCTGGCATCCTGGAACTTTCTGCCGTATGTTTTCAACCCGAAGCAAAATCTACACTGAAAATGTGCTCAGCCACCATGCGATATGAAGTCAAGAGTCACTTCCCTTGCAACTGGAGCTAATATGTCTTTATTCCGTAACCCACCAAAACTCAATTGCATCCCACAGGTCCTTACTTCCTTCCATGGAGTGACAACAATCATTTCTGTTATTCATTCTGTCACTAATGGGGGATCTACATAAAGAAGCAATAATTCTGTCCCCGATTCCTAGAAAAGGACCTTTATTTCGGAGTATTTAGACCAGATCACTCAGGCCACCCGGCAAAGCGCTCCGCGCGAGTAAACCACTAAGATAATTACACGTGAAAACATATGTATATGTCTGTGGGGTAAACCCCGACCGCCCCGGGCCTGGCCCCGGCCGTCACTGATTTCCCGTCTTGATCCACAAACTAACGCACTGGTCAGGCATTGAGTGCATGAAAACTGATATATTTGTGTATATCCGTCAGTGACCTGTGCAAAATGGATTTCTTTCACAAAATCTCATCAGAAGACACACAAGCACACGATGTACAGAGAATCCTTCAGTGAAACGTAATAATGTAAAGTTTTGCATAACAAAGCGAAGTCTACTCTGAATTCAGCAGAAAAACTAAAAGAGAGACACATACAGGCAAACGAACAGGATGTCATTCGATGATCCTTGAAATACAGAAACCGTTGTTGTTGTAGTTGTTCTTTTTGTTTGCATGTTTGTTTTATGTTTTTTTGTTTTGTATCATGCTCTCATGCGCGCAAAATAGCTGATTTATATGTTTATATAAATGTGAGATGACAATAAACTGGCCTCTCATGTATCGCAGAAATGTCCTTTTTTTTTTTTCTCGACAATTAACTTTCATAGGAAGGTTGAATGATCTCCCTTCGACCGCTTGCTATATACCTCTGAGCTATCAGAGACCCAAGTTGCAGGTCTTTTACTGCAAACAATCTTTGTTAATTTTCCAGCCTACTGGAGCTCAGAACTTCGCTTGAGCTGTAAGTTTTTTTTTTTTTTTTTTTTTTTTTTTTTTTGCATAACAAAGCGAAGTCTACTCTGAATTCAGCAGAAAAACTAAAAGAGAGACACATACAGGCAAACGAACAGGATGTCATTCGATGATCCTTGAAATACAAGAAACCGTTGTTGTTGTTGTTGTTCTTTTTGTTTGCATGTTTGTTTTATGTTTTTTTGTTTTGTATCATGCTCTCATGCGCGCAAAATAGCTGATTTATATGTTTATATAAATGTGAGATGACAATAAATTGGCCTCTCATGTATCGCAGAAATGTCCTTTTTGTTTTTCGACAATAACTTTCATAGGAAGGGTTGAATGATCTCCCTTCGACCGCTTGCTATATACCTCTGAGCTATCAGAGACCCAAGCTGCAGGTCTTTTACTGCAAACAATCTTTGTTAATTTTCCAGCCTACTGGAGCTCAGAACTTCGCTTGAGCTGTAAGTTTTTTTTAAATTTTTTATTTTTATTTTTATTTAAAAAAATAAAATAAAACAAACAAACAAAAATTACCTCGGGTTAGAGTTTCTGAAAATTCTCATTATTTTGTGAACCGTCAGGTAACAGATTTTAGGATTAAAACTGAGGGTACAACACTGAGTGGAGGAAAGATAAAAAAAAATACCTTGGTTTGGGTTAGGGTTAGGGTTCGGGTTAGGTTCGGGTTAGGTTGGGGTTAGGGTTAGGGTTAGGGTTTAGGGTTAGGGTTTAGGGTTAGGGTTAGTAGGGTTAGGGTTGGGTTGGGTTAGGGTTAGGGTTAGGGTTGGGTTGGGTTAGGGTTAGGGCTAGGGTTAGGGTTAGGGTAGGGTTAGGGTTAGGGTTAAGGGGTTAGGGGTAGGGTTTAGGGTTAGGGTTAGGGCCTTCGAGTCGAATGCGAGTGGCCAGTGGGCTATTTTTGGTAAGCAGAACTGGCGCTGTGGGATGAACCAAACGTCCGGTTAAGGTGCCTAACGTTGACGCTCATCAGACACCATAAAAGGTGTTGGTCGATATAGACAGCAGGGACGGTGGGAGTGTGTAACAACTCACCTGCCGAATCAACCAGCCCTGAAAATGGATGGCGCTGAAGCGTCAGACCCATACCGGACCGCTTCGGCAGCAGCACTCTAAAAGAGCCAAGCTGAAGCGAGTAGGAGGGCTGCTGCGGTGAGCGCCGAAGCCTGGGACTCGAGTCTGGGTGGAGCCGCCGCAGGTGCAGATCTTGGTGGTAGTAGCAAATATTCAAACGAGAACTTTGAAGACTGAAGTGGAGAAGGTTTCCATGTGAACAGTTTCAGTTTCAGTTTCACTTTCTCAAGGAGGCGTCACTGCGTTCGGACAAATCCATACACGCTACACCACATCTGTTGAGCAGATACCTGACCAGCAGCATAACCCAACGCGCTTAGTCAGGCCTTGAGTGCATGCTTACATATTTGTGTACCTATGAAAGTGGATTTCATTTTACGTAATTTCGCCAGAGGACAACACTCTCGTTGCCATGGGTTCTTTTTCAGTGCGCCAAGTGCGTGCTGCACACGGGACCTCGGTTTATCGTCTCATCCGAAAGACTAGACGCTCAGTTTGATTTTCCAGTCAAACTTAGGAGAAAGGGCGAGAGCGGGATTCGAACCCACACCCTCACGGACTCTCTGTATTGGCAGCTGAGCGTCTTAACCATTCTGCCACCTTCCTCCTTCACACATGTGAACAGCAGTTGAACATGGGTCAGTCGGTCCTAAGAGATAGAAGAAGTCCGTTCTGAATCGAAGCACTGTTGTTTTATTCCATCATCGTGCTCTCGTTGGATCGAAATGGAATCGGGTTAATATTCCCGAACCTGGACACGGAGATTGGTCCTCTGGGGCCATGTGCGGCAACGCAAACGAAGTGGGAGACGTCGGCCGAGACCCCGAGGCGGGGCGGCACGGGTGTGTGTGTGTGTGTTTTGTGTGTGTGTTTGTGTGTGTGTTTGTGTGTGTGTATTTTTTTTTGTCCCTCCCTGAAAGGCTGTGGATAAAATCATTTCTCGCCTGGAGACTCAGTGTGATTCAACTTTCACAGTGCAAACATTTAGTCCGTCAGTGAACATCTAAAAAATCATCATCTGATTGACATATAAGAGTTATTTTTGAACTGTGGGAAAGAATTCTAAGATATCTGGTTTATTTCAGTAGTTTTTTTTTTTTTTTTTTTTTTGGGGGGGTGGGGGGGGGGGGGGTGGGGGGTGGTGGTAGACGGGGGCGTGGGTAATAACCTTTTCTTGCTTCTTCAAGTTGTTCAGGGCTTCGGTGAAGGTTGCGTTGCGTTGTTGGAGGGAGTGAGTTCTGGATCCCAACACACAGCGATCAGGACAACAATACACACACACACACACACACACACACACACACAGAGGAGGGGGTGTGGGGGTGAGGGGGGGGGCGGGACTCGGGGGAGGAAACTCACTTCATCTGGGGAAGAACGAAGAACCGTGTAGTCTATCGCCAGATCAGTGATGTTCCTCCTTCACCGTCCTCTTAGTGCCATGGCACTCACTCACCAGATGCCAGTGTAGATGCATCTGCAGCCAAATCCAAACCATTTGCTTTATCGTCCGGCCGACCTCAAAGGGCCATTTCAGGGCTGGTCTTCCTTCAGCTCTTAAACTGACGGGCGCAATAACCGAGCGTTTTACCGCGTTGGACTTTCAATCTGAGAAATCCCGGTTCGAGTCTCGGAAACGGCGCCAGTTGGGCAAAGGGTGGAGATTTTCTCGATCTCCCAGGTCAAGAGATGTGCAGACCTGCTTGTGCCTAAACCCCCGTCGTGTGTATACGCACGTAGAAGATCGAAATTGACACTGGCGCACATTAGATATCCTGTATTACATGTCAGCGTTCAATGCAGGCTTATGCCTAGCGCAGTACCCCCATTTCAGATGGAGGGCACCGCGCTATACAACAAAATATACAGATTCAAAACTAAATGACATAAAAATATGTACAAAGTCAACACAGTCTCACATGACATTGGCTAAAATACACATATGTAAAACTAAGTGGCATAAAAATAAGTAAATCAACACAGGCACCATCACAGTCCCAAACCACAGGTGGCAAATCGCAAGCAAAACAGAGCACATCACATTCATCATTGTCAAATATAGATAAATGAAAACAGAATGAAATAAACACCAAGGAACCAGGCATCACGAAAAACACACTAAAATCATCACAAATGTATACAACTCAGCAAAAAGAGCACACCCAGCGATAAAATCACAGCAAGCACATGCAGATGGAAGAAAGTTTCAGTGAGAAACGTAGGGCACAACGGACACAACACCATACCGAAACCCGGGGCATCGAACACTGACCACTGGTAAACACTGGGTCAGAAATTCAACACCTGATTCTGCCACGGTGCCTCCGTTCAGCAGGAGAACTGTTTAACTCTCTCCATACGAACGGCGAAAGAGACGACGTCGTTAACAGCGTTTCACCCCAATTACCACCATCAAAATATTGCAAGCGGAAGGCTCTTATACTGAAGACGTGAATGTTAACAAAGAATACCACAGTTCTGACGACGGAAGCTAAAGGTTGGGTCATTCAGACACCCACTGGACATCCGAGGGGTCTGTGTAGAGGAGAAGAGAGGACTGGCCGTACTGAGTGAGTTAACTCATTCCACCCTACAGCAACATGCCTGCTACAACTTCCCTGGACCTGCACTACATGAAACCACTGCAGAAAAAAAAACAGGGTGGTTCACAAAAACAACAAAAATCGATGGAAAATGGTTTTAATCGGTCAAACAAAGCTTCGTTTTCATACTTTCGTAATCAGTAAACGGTTCAGTTTAGAATGCCAACTGTACCAAGCAAGAATGAATAAAATTAGAATAGTGTGTCGGTACGAGAATACTCGTACCCGGTTCACGGAGGAAGTTAATCATGGTACGAGTTATCTCGTACCTGGAGTAGAATGAGTTAAAACCTATGCTCCAAAGCAGACTTTAAAGGAAATGAATTTAGCTTGGTTCAGGAAAAATAGTTGGTGATGTTTGTCTGTGTGCAGACAGATGGGCGTCGCTTTGTATCCTGACAGAGTCATAGTCATTATAACTAATCACGGCTGAATATTCACCATGTCTTTTAACTCTCAGACATTTACTGCTAAGGCTGCAGGCTGTTCATTACTTTGTACTGTAAATTTCGATTTTTTTTTTGGATTGAATTCAAAGCGCTCAAGTCTCAACGACTTTCTGTGTGTGATGACTGAGGGTTTTTTTCTCTGCAATGAGAATGTATGGTCACAATCCTACCGCCTTTCCCTTTCACGGCTGTCCATATATATTTTGTTGGCCAATCAATATGGATTTTCTCCTTTTTGACAATGTTTGCCTGAGGGGTTCCGCTCCTAGACATAGTTCATGATGTGCGTCAGCTGTAAACGTAACGTGAACGCCCAAATTCTGCTGTCAGTGAAGTACTGAAGACAACTCAAGGGAGACACCCAAACTATGCTCCTTAGCAAGCTCAAGGATGGATGGCATCCCTTTACTTGCCTCCAGTTTTTGGGCGAACGCCAAGGTCTGGCCTTTCTCGCCTTTGAAACAGTTGCGGTGTTGGGTATTAGTACCGATCTGCGCTTTGACGCTTTCGTCTTCTTCTTCTTCTGCGATCGTGGGCTGCAACTCCCACGTTCACTCGGATGTACACGAGTGGGCTTTTAGGTGTATGACCGTTTTTACCCTGCCATGTAGGCAGCCATACTCCGCTTTCGGGGGTGTGACGCTTTCAAAGAAACTGAAACTGAAACTGAAACTGAATCTCGGGAGATGGCTAGGATGACAAGGAAGATTTGCTGTACTGAATTATCTACCTTTTTCGTGCTGGCCACAATGTTTCAGGGGTACTGAATGCATGATTTTGTCTTCTGGTCACAGTCCTGGGAATCAAAAACAAAAGCAAAAGGAACAACAACCACCCCCCCCCCCCCACACACACATACACACCCCAGTATTTCATGATTTTAGATGTTCTATCACTATTTATCGATTTATCGGACATGTGAAATATTTGGCAATTACGCTGTATTTCTAATGCTATCATTTACAGTAACGCGGCATTGTAAAATCCGATTACTGCGCAGGATATTGAAATGTTTAAAAAAAAATCAAAACAGAAATCTGTAATGAAATAACCAACTTACACCTGTGTGTCTGAACCAACTTACACTGAACCAACTTACACCTATGTGTCTGAACCAACTTACACCTGTGTGTCTGAACCAAGTTACACTGAACCAACTTACACCTATGTGGCTGAACCAGCTTACACCTGTGTGTCTGAACCAGCTTACACCTGTGTGTCTGAAGCAACTTACACCTATGTGTCTGAACCAACTTACACCTATGTGTCTGAACCAACTTAAACCTGTGTGTCTGAATCAACCTGCACCTGTGTGTTTGAACTAACTTACACCTGTGTGTCTGAACCAACTTACACTGAACCAACTTACACCTGTGTGTCTGAACCAACTTACACCTGTGTGTCTGAACCAACTTACACTGAACCAACTTACACCTGTGTGTCTGAACCAACTCACACCTGTGTGTCTGAACCAGCACCTGTCTGTCTGAACCAGCTTACATCTGTGTGTCTGAACCAACTAACACCTGTGTGTCTGAACCAACTTACACCTGTGTGTCTGAACCAACACCTGTCTGTCTGAACCAGCTTACATCTGTGTGTCTGAACCAACCTGCACTTGTGTGTCTGAACTAAGTTACACCTGTGTGTCTGAACCAGCTTACACCTATGTGTCTGAACCAACGTAAACCTGTGTGTCTGAACCAACCTGCACTTGTGTGTCTGAACTAAGTTACACCTATGTGTCTGAACCAACGTAAACCTGTGTGTCTGAACCAACCTGCACCTGTGTGCCTGAACTAACTTACACCTGTGTGTCTGAACCAACTTACACTGAACCAACTTACACCTCCCCCCCCCCCACACCTGCAATCAAGATTAATGACACAGAGATCAAGTCAGTCGACAAGTTTTGCTACCTGGGCAGCACCCTATGCAGCAACGGAGCCCTTGATGCAGAAGTGATGCTGCGCATCGCCAAGGCCAGCTCCGCCTTTGGCAGACTCAACAACAGGCTGTGGAACAACAAAGGCATCAGGCTCAGCACCAAGATGAAAACCTACAGAGCTGTTGTGCTGACCACCTTGTTGTACTGCTGTGAAACATGGACGACGTATCGCCGTCACATTCAACAACTCGAGCAGTTTCACCAGAGATGCCTACGAAAGATCCTCGGCATAAAGTGGCAAGAGAGGGTCTCCAACCTCCAGGTCCTAGGGAGGAGCGGCTTGCCCAGCATCGAAAGCCTGCTGATCCAGTGCCAGCTACGCCGGGCAGAACACGTTGTCCGCATGACAAACAGCAGGATCCCGAGGATGTTTTTGTATGGCCAGCTGAAGGAAGGCCACCGTGAACGTGGAAGACCCTGCAAGCGCTTCAAGGACACCTTGAAGACAAACCTCAAAGCCTGTGACATAGACATCGCTTCCTGGGAAACTGATGCCCTTGACCGCTCTCGCTGGAGGATGCTGTGCTCTAGTGGCATAAAGACGTTTGAAAACAAGAGAACGCTGGCCATTAAGGAGAAGTGTGAGCGAAGGAAGCAGGGCTCAACTTCTGGAGACGTTTCCCTTGCAACACCTGTGGGAAGTGCTGCGCATCCAGAATCGGCCTCTTCTCCCATATGAGGACACACACCGACAGATAAGCCTGCCTGCCTACTAATCCGTCGGACCGACGGGAGACGCTATCATCATCGGGTATGTTCGTAATAAAAAAAATCCCTGTTCATGATGTAGAATTGGTATGTCGCCGCTAAATCCATATCTTTTTTGCAATAAAAACAAACAAAACAATTCATGACAGAAATAAATGGTTCCCTTTTTTGCAAGAACACACCAGAATCAGAACTTCGTTTTTTGTTTTTGTTTTCTTTTGATTCTGTGTCCAAAGAACAAAGAAATGAGAACTGCATCAAGTTTTGCTTAATTAAGTCCAGTAATAATGAATCTGTTTCAGTTAAGTTTCCTGGTTTTGTTTACAAATCGATGAAGGTGCAGATGCAAGCTACAAAATTCTGAGCATTTTCTTGTAAGCAGCGTTTGTCGTTATTCATGTTCTGAGCCAGATGTCAAACGTTAACATTTGGACTATATTTCTAATGACAGAAAATGCTTCATAACATACATCACTGTTACAAAAGGTGCCTGATAGTGCAGTGCGACTTGCTTTGAGCAAAAGGAAACGTGAACGCTCTTTACTTTAAGCAAGCGGAAATGTGAACACGTACATAAAAACAAAAAAAAAAAAGAACAAAAACACCACTTTATTCTAAACTAGAGGAAACGTGAGCACGCCCGTGGCTTTGAAAAAGAAGAAATGTGAACATGTTAACTCACTTCACTTTGAGCAAGAGGAAGCGTGAGTATGTAAACGCCATTTGCTTTGAGCAAGAGGACACTTGAACATGTAAGTTCCTTTTACTTTGAGCAAGAGGAAACGTGAACATGTTAAACATTCTTTACATCAAGCAACATGTAAAGTCCCCTTTGCTTTCAGCAAGAGGAAACGTGAACATGTAGACCCCCTTTACTTTGAGCAAGAGGATACTTGAACATATGAAATCCTTTTACTTTCAGCAAGAGGAATCCTGAACATGTTAAACCCGTTTACTTTGGGCAAGAGGAACCGCTCACACCTTACACTCTGTTACTTTAAGCAAAGGATACTTGAACATGTAAAACCCGTTTACATAAGGCAGGAGGAAACGTATATATGTAAAAGCCTGTTTCCTTTGAGCAAGAGGAAACGTGAGCATGTATTCCGCCCCCCTCCGCTTTTTTTTGAGCAAGCGGAAACGTGGAAAATGTAAAACATGTTTACTTTGAGCGAGAGGATGCTTGAATATGTAAAATCCTTTACTTCGATCAAGAGGAAATGTGAGCATGTAAAACCCCCTTTACTTTGGGCATGGGGAGACGTGAACATGTGAAACCTGTTTCCTTTGAGCAAGAGGAAACGTGAAGATGTGAAACCTGTTTCCTGTGAGGAAGAGGAAACGTGAAGGTGTGAAACCCCCTTTACTTTGAGAAAGAGAAACGTGAAAATGAAACACGCTTACTTTGAGCAAGAGGAAACGTGAACATGTAAAATCATAATACTCTGAGAAAGAGGAAACGTGAACATGTCAAAACCATTTACTCTGAGCCAGAGGATACTTGAACATGTAGAATCCTTATACTTTGAGAAAGAGGATACTTGAACATGTAGAATCCTTGTACTTTGAGCAAGAGGACACTTGAACATGTAGAATCCTTATACTTTGAGAAAGAAGTAACGTGAACGTGTTAAACCCGTTTACTTTGAACAAGAGGAAAATGTGTACATGTAAAATACGTTTACTCTGAGCAAATGGAAACCTGAACAGGTAAAACCTTTTCACTTTGAGCAAGAGTAAATGTGAACATGAAAGCCCCTTTTTGGAATTAAAAAATAACAAACAAAAAAAAACAAAAAAAAAACACAGAAAAAAAACAACAAAACCAACAACAACAACAACAACAACAACAACAACACCCACACACCCACATACACATCATCTCGAACTCTTCGCCCATCTAATGAAATGCCACTGAAAGTTCATGTTCCAAGGCATAATCTGAAGACTATGTATGAAAAGCAACAAAGAAACAAACAAAAACATTTAGATTCCCAGTTTCCCCATTTGCCTAGATTATATTTCCGATGAATTGTAAATTCATCCACCCTGCTCTGATTGAAATGTCAGAAGAAAAAACAACACCCCAACTTCTGTTGGAAAACTTTCTTTCAACCCTGAGATGTATAGTTCAACGAAACTTTACAGTTTATGTCAATCCTTGAGGTGTGTGTGTGTGTGTGTGTGTGTGTGTGAGGGGGTGGGGGTGGGGGTGGGGGCGGGTGAGGCGAGGGCTGTGGTGCAAGTGTAGTGCAATGTGTTGAGTTCAAGATCAGCATTAAAATCAGGAATCTCAACGGTGATCATTGGAACCGAAGCGACACACCCCTTTTCATGGCCTCAAGAAGATCGCTCGGTCTTCCTGAACTGTTTTGTTCACGTGGAAGGGAACGACAACAACAAACAAGCCTGAACCTGAACTTTGCCGTTGAACTGTTTGACCGAGAGGAGTTTGGGTGACGGAAGTAACCCCCATTTGTGAAAGATTCCACATCACAGCATGGCACTTGTCTCCAGATGCAGAATGTTCCACAACTGAGCAGAATACTTGTGTTGTTGTGGCCAGCTGCGAAACATTTCATAATTGAGGTTGATAACGACCTCCAGAAATGAAACGTTTCACAGTAGAGCAAATACTTGTTGTGAAAACAGTCCACAGCGCAGTTTGGTACTTGCTTCCAGATGTTAAGCATTCTGTATTAGAGCATAGTACTTGCCTCCGGTTGAAAATGCTTCCATATCAGAGCATAATACTTGCCTCCAGTTGTGAATCATTCCACATTAGAGCATATTACATGCTTTCAGATGTTAAACATTCCACATTAGAGCATATTACATGCTTTCAGATGTTAAACATTCCACATTAGAGCATATTACATGCTTTCAGATGTTAAACATTCCACATTAGAGCATGATACGTGCCTCTAATTAAGAATCATTACACACTAGAGCATAATACGTGTCCCCAATTAAGAATTATTACACATTGGAGGAAACTACTTGCCCCCAGTTGTGGAATATTCTATATTAGAGCATACTACATACAATACAATAAGTCTTCATTCGTGTATCTAAAAAATCAATTGTGCATGCCCAGGCTCGTCATTAACTCTCTCCATACGAACGGCGAAAGAGACGCCGTTAACAGCGTTTCACCCCAGTTACCACCATCAAAATATTGCAAGCGGAAGGCTTTTATATACTGAAGAGGTGAATGTTGACAAAGAATACCACAATTCTGACGACGGAAGCTAAAGGTTGGGGGTCATTCAGACACCCACCCACTGGACATCCGAGGGGTCTGTGTAGAGGAGAAGAGAAGAGAGGACTGGCCGTACTGAGTGAGTTAACCCACACACTATATCGACCATTGAAACACAGCCAGTGAACTGAGCGTGTCGTCACCACTGCAGCGCCTCACTCAGCCACCACTTGCCTCCAGTTAATTTAACTCTCTCCATACGAACGGCGAAAGAGACGACGTTAACTCACTCAGTACGGCCAGTCCTCTCTTCTCCTCTACACAGCCCCCTCGGATGTCCAGTGGGTGTCTGAATGACCCAACCTTTAGCTTCCGTCGTCAGAATAGTGGTATTTCTTTGTCAACATTCACCTCTTCAGTATAAGAGCCTTCCACTTGCAATATTTCGATGGTGATAATTGGGGTGAAACGCTGTTAACGTCGTCTCTTTCGCCGTTCGTATGGAAAGAGTTAACAGCGTTTCACGCCAATTACCATCATCAAAATATTGCAAGTGGAAGGCTCTTATACTGAAGAGGTAAATGTTGACAAAGAATACCACAATTCTGACGACGGAAGCTAAAGGTTGGGTCATTCAGACACCCACTGGACATCTGAAGGGTCTGTGAATAGGAGAAGAGAGGACTGGCCGTACTGAGTGAGTTAAGAAGCAGTACACATAAGAGCACACAACTTGCTTCTATGTATGAGACATTCCACATTGAGAGAAATTTTTTAGAACTTATGCGCTGCACTGCCTGTTGCAGTCATTCTCACAAGCTGTCAATTCCATCTCCTGGTCCTTACAGTCAGATCCAACCCAGGAGTGAAAAACACAAACAAACCAAACCAACACCCGCAAACGGAATATGGCCGCCTACTTGGCGGGGTAAAAACGGTCATACATGGAAAAGCTGGAAAAGCCCACTCGTGTACTTACGAGTGAACGTGGGAGTTGCAGCCAACGAAGAAGAAGAAGGAGAAGAAGAAGAAGGAGAAGGAGAAGAAGGAGAAGATGAAGGAGAAGAAGAAGAAGGAGAAGAAGAAGGAGAAGAAGAAGGAGAAGAAGAAGAAGGAGAAGAAGAAGGAGGAGGAGAAGGAGAAGAAGAAGAAGAAGAAGGAGAAGAAGAAGATTTTGGTGTGTTTGT
The DNA here is from genome assembly GCF_041734735.1 of Babylonia areolata. Taxonomy (NCBI): domain Eukaryota; kingdom Metazoa; phylum Mollusca; class Gastropoda; order Neogastropoda; family Buccinidae; genus Babylonia; species Babylonia areolata. The sequence continues at coordinate 62,796,225 of NC_134878.1, read as the reverse complement.
TCGCCTCCACTGTTGTGGACCAAGCTTCCAGAAGATATTGTGTGGCAGCCTCCCTACTTGGCATCTGAACGTCGAAGGTCACACAAAGCATCTCTGGCACTTATCTGTATTTCGCAGCCCCAGTCTCTACTGCGACAAAACCAACCAGGTGTGGCTCCTGCGATGCACCAGTCCAGACACAGATCACACAGATCACACCAAGGGCGGAACAAAGAGGTGCATTGTTTCGAACAGTCTTCTTCAGTCAGAATACCATGCACGTGTCATGCAGGTGTTCTTATGTTTACAACTGAAACAGACCATCTCTACGTGCTGCTGTTTGATGGACTTCTACTATTAGAGACCTCATTAAGCAACACGAAGCGTTCATTTGTTTATAATGGGAGAGTTAGCGTATTTCAAATCGATTTTGAGTCTGCGCGTGAGAGAGAGTGAGACAGAGTATGTTTCATACATACACGTATCTCTGACTCTTCGCACGTGTGTGTGTGTGTGTGTGTGGGGATGATACCGAAGTAATGCGTACGTGCAAACAGAAATGAGCAGCATGCGCCAGCAGCTCAGTGTTTCAGTGATCGAAGTGCTTTGACACCCGCCCTCCTCAAGACTGCAGTTCAGGAAAAGCAAGAAACCTCTGGACATCGGACGGTCATTACCCGCTTCCCCCCAAGCTCCAGTCCATGGATCTGCATCTATATTGTATGGCTTTGCATGTTTCGTTCAATCGTATGGTGTGTATTGTACTCCACGTTATTGTATGTCTTTGTATCGTACTGTGTTGCGCATGAAGTGGTTTGGTCATGTCACACGCTCCTCTGGTCTTGCTAAAACAATCTTACAAGGCACAGTGAGGGGAGGAAGAAGAAGAGGCAGACAAAGGAAGAGATGGGAGGACAACATCCGAGAGTGGACAGGCATGGAGCTGAGAGACACCCTGAGAGCGTCCGAGAGACGCGAGGACTGGAGGAAGGTGGTTGACAAAGCTTCAAAGGCGCCCCAAAGGATTCGGAATCTGAGGGATCGGTGACGGTGACGGTGACGGTGTTGCGAATTGCCGTCACTCTTACTGTTTACATGGTATGTGTAAAAGATGTATGTACGTGTGTAATGTTTCGATGCACCCAGGGGGCACAAGAAATAAATTATTTCCCTTTTGCCTTGTCACTGCACAAAACTGCCTTGCGTCGCGCTGCCTTGTGTATTACAGAACAGTGTTGCATTGTACTGCTTTTGTGTTAAAAAAAAATCATAATGCATCATATTACTTTTCTTGTGAGAACGGATCTTTCTCCAGTTGAAACTAGAATTGTTTCATCCCGAACAGACAGCAACGCCGCAGTTAAAGCGACAGTGTCTCTTTTGTTGGCGAGAATGGTTGTTCGCCTACCAACCATACTTTTTTTTTATCTTAAAAAAAACAAAACAAACCCTTTGAATTTCATACACAACGCGTTATTGACGCGATGCCGTTTATGTGCACGAATCACATGTTGCTACTTGTTTATAATTCCACATGAAAGATTGACATAAAAAAACGCATTCAATGCTCAGTTTAGTGTCAGGATAGGGGATCGATCTGCTGAATCACGTGTCCCCCTCATCATTCAAAGACGTCTGTATTCGACCAAACATACACTGCACACATTTCTTGAGTGGCAAGAACCTGACCAACCATCCAGACATCAACTTTCATCCTTCAGATTCGTCAAAGGAAAATGAAAGTAGGGTGGATATGTGTGTGTGTGAGTGGGGTATGAGACCACCACAGGTCTGAATACTTAAAAAGTGACTGCAAGCATCCTCTGAATACTTATAACCACGCTTTCGACATTTTTACATAAACACTGATCATAGATACTTCTTCGCGACTCTCGACTTCAGTGCAGCCTTTGACCATCATGCAATCTATTAGCTATAAAACAACACTGGCTGTTTTTTTTTTTTTTTTTACCGTGTTGTCTCTAAGGAATGTCCACAAAATTGTGCATCATGAAACCAGCAGGCAGTGTAACAAGTCATGTGTAAGTCGATCGAACATAAAGAAAACTTCCCGTTGAAATGATTGTGGCATTACCCTTCAAACAC
>NC_134878.1:62784140-62789140 GCF_041734735.1 Babylonia areolata | reverse complement strand
TTCGATCTCTATTCCAGTTAAACAGAGACCAGACACTCCTTTCTTCTGTGCTGACATTATTGGAAAAAAAAAAAAAAAAATCAAACATTTATCAAATCATTGCAGACTTACAATGGAATCTCAAGTGTCCAAAGAAACGAAAGTGGCGTTCATTCTGCTAATCGTTGTTTCAATCATGAATCTGACAGCTGTAGAAGCGACGGATGAAGCCACTTCACAGTCAGACCATCGGTTTTTGTTTTCGCAACCTTCAAACAAAAACACCAGAATGCAACACCACGCAACTGGAGCCGGTGTATCAGCAACTGATTTACAGAACTCGACCACGACCGGTAGGGGTTGGGCAACAATCATAACGGATCAACCGTTTGCCACCAACAGTGAGCAGAACACCGAATCCGAGGCAAAAGAGACCACCAAAAAGTTACTGGATCAAGTGAACGAATTATTGACAGTTTTCGGCCCTGTCTTTGAAGCTGTTTCCGTTCTGCTGACAGGTCTGAGCACTTACATCTACTCTCTGCCCAACATGAGGTGCCCCACTGCCAAGTATCTCATAGCCCTCAACGGCGTGGACTCCATCGCCGGGTTCATCATCACTCTTTTCCGCACATGGCAAAACACAGATTCCGGGGCCACTTCTCGCGCTTCCTTCCACTACGTATCCATGTTCGGGGCCCTGTTTGTGACAGTGGCGTGCAAGAGGATGGTGTACTGTTTCACATTGCTGCTCAGCGTCGAGCGCTTTTTCGTCATCGCTTTCCCGGTGAAATCTCGTTACGTAAGGATCGTACACAGCCCCAAGCTGGTGATCGCGATTCTGGTGCTGGCGGTTCAAACCTACCACGTCTACCTGCCCCTGAAATACCAGGTGAGGAGGCGCACTGACACGGAAAGCTTCACCATGACGCACTCGGCCTTGTACCTGGAGAACCGGCAGGTGTTCGAGAACCTGGCCACGGCCGCCAAGGTGCTGTTCTCCTACGTGCCCCTGGTGCTGTGTCTGGCACTGAGCGTGACCTTGGTGGTGGCCTTGAGGCGGCACGGGGCGGCCCGCAGGTCTCTGCAGGAGAAACGACACAGCGACACGGAGAGAGCTGACGGTGCTGAGCGGCAGCTGGCCACCACCATCTGGGTCAGTGCTCTGTACCTGGTTTTTTTGTTCTCGTGGCTGATGTACTGTGACACTGTGTTGTCGTGGGTGTTCGTTGTTTTAAAACCCCTTGACTGCCATAAACGTATTGCGTACGTACATAGTGACGTCATTGATGACGTCATCAGAAAAAAAGGGAAATAGCTCTGGAAGGCTGAAAATTCACACAGTTTATCTAGAGTGGCATATCTCCAGATAGTTTTCTCAGTTTTAGGCTTATTGTTTTTAGATGATGTTTTGTGACCTGAAACACCACTTTCTACTGTTTTCCCCCCAGACACTGAAGGGGTTTTTAACTCACTCAGTACGGCCAGTCCTCTCTTCTCCTCTACACAGACCCCCTCGGATGTCCAGTGGGTGTCTGAATGACCCAACCTTTAGCTTCCGTCGTCAGAATTGTGGTATTCTTTGTCAACACTCACCTCTTCAGTATAAGAGCCTTCCGCTTGCAATATTTGGATGACGGTAACTGGGGTGAAACGCTGTTAAAGTCGTCTCTTTCGCCGTTCGTATGGAGAGAGTTAAGGCTCTGTAGCGCCATGGGTGGTCGTTCGTTGCAGCTGATGTATTGTGGCTCTGTGTTGCGGTGGGTGTTCGTAGTTTGAGGTCCCCGTTTCGCCAAAGGGCGGTGCTATGTCCTTTGGGGAAGGCACTTTACTCCGATTTTCCTCACTCCACGCAGGCGTGGATGGGTACCTGACTTCGACTGGGGAAAGTTAAAACGGCGGGAAGGAGAGGATTGGGCCCCGCCTTCCCACGTCAGTCCCTAGACACAGTGGATGTGAAATCTCTGCCTCAATGGCTGTCGAAGGTCATGGGACCTTTGACCTTTAACTGTAATTGTGGGTTTTGTATTGTTGGTAAGTATTGTGGGGATGTATTGTGGGAATGTGTTGTGGGTGTGTATTGTGAGCATATATTGTGGGTGTGTATTAGAGATGTCTATGACTAACTGACTGCTGTGTTAATGTTGCAGGTGTCCTCTCTGCTGTTCGCCCTCCTCTCCCTCCCTTCCAACACGGTGCAGGTCGTGGCCAGCTTCCACCCGGAGTTCCGCTTCCTGGGCCGGCAACACCACCTGTACCTGCTGCTCCGCCAGCTGGCCTCTCTCTGCCTCGTGGCCACGCGCTACACCAACTTCCTGGCCTACCTCAGCCTCAGCACCGCTTTCCGCCGGAACCTGCTCCGCCTGCTGGCGTGCAAGAAAGTAGAGCCACCACTTCTGACCGTGACTCGACCCAGCCGCCTGACGATGACGGTTGTGTCAGGGTCTTCAGCGTCCGTGGGGCCTGCGTCAGCTGTGGGCAGAGGCTGATCTCCGTTGAATAATGCTCATGACTTCTCTTTGGTCTCTTTTACCGGTAATCCACTGTCATTTCTAGTTAACGCTGTCCCTGAAGACGCACGTATGGTCAAAAACGTAGACGCTTCTTATCAAAGTTGAGTCTTATTTTATATCTTGCAGTTTTTTTGTGTGTGGTGTTTTTATGTAATAGACTTTATCCATCTTCAAACTGTACAGACTCAGACATCGTCTTATACTTTATCGTCGTAACTCCCAAGAGTTTACCAGCCGCCGTGGCGAAGTGGTTAGCGTCGCGGACTGACGGCTGGGAGGACGCGGATTCGAAACACAGCGGAGGTGGGTTTTTCTGCCCGCGGCCGGCTCCTACCTTAGAGTTGAGGGTGCTAATGGCTTAAATGGTGGGACTTGGACCACACAGTCGAGTATCATCCACTTCACGGATACGTCTTTGAGTGTGTTGCTCGAATTTCCTGACCAACACTGCAAGTGTCTGTATCTCTCGTGCCTGGTTGACGCGTGGTATCAATATGACAGGGAGCGTAGAGTACAGCCTTGTCACGCAGTCCCAAACCAAAATGGACCTCCATAGCAGTATCGTCTTCCTCCTCCTCCTCCTCCTCGTTCATCATCAATGTAAACAATAAACAAAAAAGTCCCACATTCTGTGATCTTTCATGCCCTGCTGTAATGGTGACCTCAGTTTTGATATCCCATGCTTCAGGTGAGTCCTGTAAACGTCTTCAGTATCGGCAGATTCATGGGGGGCTGTTGTTATTTATTTTTTATTTTATTTTATTTGATTTTATTATTTTATTTTTTCTAAAGGCCTGACTAAGCGCGTTGGGTACGCTGCTGGTCAGGCATCTACTTGGCAGATGTGGTGTAGCGTATATGGATTTGACCGAACGCAGTGACGCCTCCTTGAGCTACTGATACTGATACTTACTGGAGGGATGTGGTGGCGGTCTGGGAGGTACGTTCACTCAGTCTGGCTCTGCGACAAGCCATTATTGTCGTTAGCAAGTGGTGTCCTAAGTACGTTAAATAAGAACAGGCACCACTGAACACCACCAAAGTGACTCAACTGCAGTGCAGGGTCTCCTCCAGTTTGTGGCTTCCTGGCGACCCAAAATCGACGTTTCCCCAGCGGACTGCCGACGCTGGGACTGTGACAGATGAACCAGGGTGTGGCCGTGTATGGGGGGGAACTCGGAATGAGCGACGTGGGAGTGATGCCACTGAAATGGTACAGATGATGGGGCAGCAAACACAAAAACAACAACAAAAACAACAAAAAAGCAAAAACAAGAGAGGCAAGGCCTTCAAGACTCACTTGTGATACACTTAAAAAAAAAATCCAAGCTTTTTATGTGTTGAGTATAATTTCAAAATGTAATGTTTAAGATGAGAAAGATAAGTTTAAAGCAAATTAAGTCCCCTGGCATTAATTACAGATTAATTTCCCTTTTTTACCATCTGCACCATAACGTTTGCAAAATAAATAAAACTTCCATGCTTAGCAAAAGAAGTTCCTGTTTGGAAAAAAAAGAAGATAATAATGACTGCTCGTGTTGTTGGGTCAGAATATCAGACCAAAGTGCCAAGTTTAGAGAATAAAAAAATAAATAAATAAAACAGTAATTGCAGTTTGCATATAATTAGGCTTCATTTTTAATTTTTTGTGCCCATCCCAGAGGTGCAATATTGTTTTAAACAAGATGACTGGAAAGAACTGAAATTTTCCTATTTTTATGCCTAATTTGGTGTCAACTGACAAAGTATTTGCAGAGAAAATGTCAATGTTAAAGTTTACCACGGACAGACAGACAGACAGACAGACAGACACACACACACACACAGACAACCGAACACCGGGTTAAAACATAGACTCACTTTGTTTACACAAGTGAGTCAAAAACACCATCTCTCCAGAGATTTTATAGTGAAGGGAAAATCAGTACACATTTACAAGCTACATGCTTTCAGCCAGTTGATGCTCCCTATAATTAATTAGTGTGACATGCCCATGGTTACGTTCAACAAACTGCGGTGAGGCACAGTGCAGTGCTGTTCCGTTCTGTATTGTACAACACTACACTGGATTGTACTGTCCTGTGCTGCACTGTATCTACCTGTCTGCTTTGCAGTAGTACACTGTAGTGCGTTGTGGTATTGCATGTATTAGTGATAAGGAACTCTGGGGAGAGCTGGACAGTACAAGGTCTTCAGAGAAGAAGCCACCCCCCCACACCCCTCAGTCAAGTGTTTCGGCCCTTGACTCCTTGCACTCTAAGGGGGCCGGGCCGCACCCAGGTCATGACTCCTGGATGCCCTTGTATTGCCGCCTTTTTCCCCCCTGGTTCTCAGCAGGTTCGAACCCGCGCCAGTGTATGACATTGTATTGTGTTATTGTGTTGCATGTATTTGATCTCTTTCCCACCGTTCTCTATTCTGTTTATTTTTTTCTTTTCTTTTCTTCTTTTTTTCAGTTGCCCCTTTCTCATTTCCGCCTTCGCCGTACTTTGCTCAGCATATAGTGTA
>NC_134878.1:62764140-62774140 GCF_041734735.1 Babylonia areolata | reverse complement strand
GGTTAAAGCGTTGGACTTTCAATCTAAGGCCCCCCAAGTTCGAATCTCGGTAACGGCGCCTGGTGGGTAAAGGGTGGCTATTTTTTTTTCCAATCTCCCAGGTCAACATATGTGTAGACCTGCTTGTGCCTGAACCCCCTTCATGTGTATACGCACGCAAAAGATCAAAATACGCACGTTAAAGATCCTGTAATCCATGTCAGCGCTCGGTGCGGGTTATGGAAACAAGAACGTACCCAGGATGCACATTTCCGAAAACGGAGTATGGCTACTTAAAAGGCGGGATAAAAACGGTCATACACATAAAAGCCCACTCGTGTACATACGAGTGAACGTGGGAGTTGCAGCCCAAACTCGAAAAAGGAAGAAGAAGAAGAAGAACCCCCATCTTAAAGAAAAGAAAAGAAAAGAAAAGAAAAAGACACAGAAAAAACCCTTCATCTACACACCACCACCATTTCAGTCCATTTTACTCCATTCCAGAGCTCCCCCCCCACCACCACCCTCCTAACCCTACCACCATCCCCACCCCGCCTCTCTCTCTCCTTGATATATGAACTGTGTGCTGGTTACCTGTTCTCTCCCTGGTACTTTTCAAAGCTGAAGCAAAAGCTGTGTGGTGTTGTATGATGAGGACTTATATTTTGCCTTTGTGAACGGAACTGAAAAAAAAAAAGAAGAAAAAAAAGAAGTGTTAAAAAGCTACTGAACAGAAAAAAAAACAAGAGAATTATGTTTCCTTTCCTTTTTATAAGCTGTCAATATTAATACTTTTTGTTTGATCTCTTCATTTGTTTGTTTATTTGTTAGGTTTATCTGTCTATTCACTGATGTGTCTAACCATCCATTTATTGATAGATTTTTGAACGTTTATTTCCTTGGTGTTTCTGATTGAACGAAAACCTTGCACTGGTGTATCATAATGCACTATTGTGCTTTAAAAAAACAAACAAACCCACACCTTCATCCACACATTGCCTTTCAATCCATCCACCCCCGCCCAAGAGGCCTCCCAACCCCCCCGGCCCCCTCCTCACCCCTCCCCCTCCCCCTCCCCCGGCCCCCTTCCCACACTTCCTCCAACTCCGTGTCCCCTTCGTTGCTAACCTGACGTTGTTTGTTGGTCAGTCGAAGTCACCATAGTCGTCATGTCATGAGATCTGTCATCGATCTGCTATTGATCGGAGAGTGTGATGTTGTTGACCCGATATCGATGACGATGGTTGGTGGTGGTGATGCTTGATGCAGATTCCGTGTAGCTTGAGGGGTTTGTCAGGAACCGTTGGGGGGTGGAGGGGTGGAGGAGGGGGGGGGAGGGGGGGAGGAGAAGGGGGTGGGGGAGAGAGGATGAAGGGGAGGAAAGGGGTGGAGGTGGGGTCGTTGTCCAGTATGCAAGTTCGCTGATTCGTTGCTTCATTCTTGTGTCAAGCTTGTTTGTTGAGTGCTGAGTTGTAGTGTGGCTGTGGAAGGTTCATATATGTATATATATATATATATATATATATATATGTATATGCACACACACACACACACACACACACACACACACACACACACACACACACAACATGGATGGTTGTTACGAAGCTCTCAATGTCTCTGTCTCACTGTGTCTCTGTCTCCGTTAACTCTCTCCATACGAACGGCGAAATAGACGACGTTAACAGCGTTTCACCCCAATTACCATCATCAAAATATTGCAAGCGGAAGGCTCTTACACTGAAGAGGTGAATGTTGACAAAGAATACCACAATTCTGACGACGGAAGCTAAAGGTTGGGTCATTCAAACACCCACTGGACATCCGAGGGGTCTGTGTAGAGGAGAAGAGAGGACTGGCCGTACTGAGTGAGTTAATATGTAGTTACTTAAAAAAAGAAGTACCCAATGTGTAAGTTGGTATGTATGAAGTGATGTACCTCTGGGTATTGCTATCTAACCCACAAACTAAATGTACTGACCTTCTTCAGAAACAGTGTTTTCAATTCACATTTTCAATACACGAGACAACAATACAATACACGAAACAACAATACAACACACGAAACAACAATACAACACACGAAACAACAATACAACACACGAAACAACAATACAACACACGAAACAACAATACAACACACGAAACAACAATACAACACACGAAACAACAATACAATAAAGAAAGAAAGCAAAGGAAACCCAACAAACAAAAAAAAACAAAAAAAAAAAAACAACTACACGGAACTGCAAAATTCAAACAACCACAAGAGACAGATCTTTTTTTCAGTCATCACTCCCCTCCTACTCTTCTTCAAACACATCACAGGACATTCCTGACAATGGACACCACTAGCCGTCCGTCCTGGAGATATCAGTATCAGTATCAGTATCAGTACCAGTATCAGTATCAGTATCAGTATCAGTACCAGTATCAGTATCCGTATCAGTACCAGTACCAGTATCAGTATCAGTATCAGTATCAGTAGCTCAAGGAGGCGTCACTGCGTTCGGCCACATCCATATACGCTACACCACATCTGGTCAAGCAGATGCCTGACCAGCAGCGTAACCCAACGCGCTTAGTCAGGCCTTGAGAAAAAAAAAGAAGAAAAAAAATCCTGGAGAGAGAGAGATAGATAGATAGATAGATAGATAGATAGAGATAGATAGATAGAGAGAGAGAGCAACAGAGTGAAACTGAGAGGGGGAGAGAGGGGGGAGAAATGGACTGGAGAGAGAGAGACGTCGAGGGAGAGGGGGGAGATAGAGAGACAGAGAGAGAAACAGGGAGAGAAAGAGAAAGAGAGGGAGAGAGAGACAGAGACAGAGAGATAAACACAGACAGACAGACAGACAGACTTGGAGGCAGAATGAACCACAGGCCGTTGTCACACCATTCTTGGAACACAGAATACAGAACTAATGTCCTTCACTGCGTTATCGATACACGGCCAATATGAAGGCACTCTTGGAGTTTCTATTCCAGAGAATAAAGCAATATATTCTTGTGTCCTTTGTGGCTGTGAGTCTGACGAGTTCTTGCTAAGCGCTTTGAGAAGTTTGAGAGCGCTAGATTTATGTATACCTACGAAATAAATGTATTTTCATCATCATTTATCATCATCATTTACCATCATCATCATCATCATCACCATTATCATCATCATTTATCATCATCATCATCATCATCACAATCTTCATCATTATCATATTATCATCATCCCTGTGATCATGATATCATCATCATCATCATCATCATCATCATCATCATTATAATAATTATTATTATTATTACTATTATTATTGTTGTTGTTGTTGTTGTCGTCATCATCATCATCATCATCATCATCATCGTTGTTGTTGTTGTTGTTGCCGCCATTATTATTATTATTATCATTCTTTTTCTTCTTATCATTATCATTATTATTATTATTATTGTTGTTGTTATTATCCAGGAAACAACCCAGGCAAAACGTACAACACAACTGATGACCGTTGCTGTATAATTGCAGGCAAAAAAAAAAAAAAAAAAAAAAAAAAAAAATCGATGATCGATATCGAATATTCCCGTCAGGAACTCGGGTAGGAAAGAGCCAGGCACTCGGACAATAACCTAATCTGATTGCCGACAGAAGCAATATTCGCCCCGCTTTTAGAACTGCACGCCCACCCCCCTCCCACCCATCCTATCCGCTTCCCTGGACGAATACAAACCAATATTTTCTTGCGAAACAATTCAATAAAAAATTATGTGAGCAAAGAAAAAACAAAACAACAACAACAAAAACAACAACAACAACAACAAAAAAAAAAGAAAAAAAAGAAAGAAAAAAAGAGAGACAAAAAAGAAGAAGAAGAAGAAGAAGAAGAAGAAGAAGAAGAAGAAGAAGTTTATTGAAGTATGTTCTCTCTGTATGCAATCCTAAAAAGAACAGTTTATTGCATATTGTGTTTGACTGACATATTTTCATTTTTTATTCTTGATGCATATTTGATCCTCTGCGTGCGTATGTTGACCTGGGCGCCGTCACTGAAATTCTTCTAACCCGGGACCCTAAGATCGAAAGCCCAACGCTTTAACCACTCGGCTGTCGCCCCCTTTCCTTCGTCTAACCCAATCAACGGAACTCTAACAATGACCAGTCTTTTTTTTTTTTTTCCCGATAATCAACCTCAGCGAGTGTTTGCCCTCACTTGGTCAAGCAGGCCAGAAAATGACCCGTGCAAAGTGGACAGAAACACTGTGCTCGGCTTTTATTGGAGATTGGATTTCGGTCACTCCAGAAACACTCTGATTGGCCTTATTGGAGACTGGATTCCGGGTCACTTTCAGAGACCCCCTCTTCTCACCCTAACGGAGTTGTTAGTACGTATAACAATTTTTTTTTTTTTTAATGCAGTGTGTGGACGTTCGAGGAAGACCGCCGCCAGCGCCTTGCAGCTAGCTGCTTCTCAAGATCGGCGACACAGAGCTGCCCCTGCCATGCTGTGCCCTGCCTGCTGACGTTCCATGCTCCCGCCTGTAACTGACATGCGCGTTCCCTGCCTTTGGGCTCCGGAGCCGTGTGTGTGCTCACGGCCACGGATGATGTCCACGGATGATGTCCACGGATGATGTCCACGGATGATGATGTCCACGGATGATGACGTCCACGGATGATGTCCACAGATGATGTCCACGGATGATGTCCACGGATGATGTCCACGGATGATGATGTCCACGGATGATGTCCACGGATGATGTCCACGGATGATGTCCACGGATGATGTCCACGGATGATGTCCACAGAAGATGTCCACTGATGATGTCCACGGATGATGTCCACTGATGATGTCCACGGATGATGTCCACTGATGATGTCCATTGATGATGTCCACAGATGATGTCCACAGATGATGTCCACGGATGACGTCCAATGATGATGTCCACGGATGATGTCCACGGATGATGATGTCCACTGATGACGTCCACGGATGATGTCCACGGATGATGTCCACTGATGATGTCCACTGATGATGATGTCCACGGATGATGTCCACGGATGATGTCCACTGATGACGTCCAATGATGATGTCCACAGATGATGTCCACAGATGATGTCCACGGATGATGTCCACAGATGATGTCCACAGAAGATGTCCACGGATGATGTCCACGGATGATGTCCACGGATGATGTCCACGGATGATGTCCACAGAAGATGTCCACGGATGATGTCCACGGATGATGTCCACGGAAGATGTCCACGGATGATGTCCACGGATGATGTCCACGGATGATGATGTCCACGGATGATGTCCACTGATGAAGCATGCACAACGCATCGCCAACCTAGGCTCCCGAGAGACGGCCACGTTGTTAGTATGCAGCTGAATGGCAGGTAAAAAATAAATGTATACCTGAAACGAACAGCACTGGCTTTTGGTCTTTGTTGTGTTCGTACCGTTCTGCTTGATTTCTCTTCATACTGTGGGTAACAGAGGGAAGGGTGTGATTCAGACTGGCTAGAGAGGTTCATGTGTGTGTGTGTGTGTGTGTGTGTGTGTGTGTGTGTGTGTGTGTGTGTGTGTGTGTGTGTGTGTGTGTGTGTGTGTCTGTGTGTGTCTGTGTGTCTCTGTGTCTGTGTGTCTGTGTGTCTTTGTTTGTGTACGCGCACATGAATCAAATAAATCTAATAAGTCATCATTTATGTGTGTATCGGAATATGTAGACAGTTCAAGCAAGTGAGCAACAGAGACAGACAGACAGACAGACAGACAGTCAGGCAGACAAGAGATACAGACAGACAAGACAGACGAACAGACCGTCCCCGAAAATAACCTAACCCCCTTTTTTGTAAGACATCCAGGACTGCGTTGCTCGAACCTCAGCAGCAAAAAACCTAATTTTGCTTAGCCTCGTTGAGAACTGTCCTTGGTATGTTATGGAATCAGCTTAAACTTTAGATATGTGGACTTGACACAGACGTGGTGGGGGAAAAACCCCCCACAACATTCTGGAAGGCTAAGCAAACATTGCGCTGCCAAAATTCGCTCCTGTAAGCCACTGAGCCCTGAAGCGAACCACGCGCCTTGTAATAATGATGATAATACCTCACTGCCTCCTGCAGTGTACAGTGTCCACGGTGTAACTAACTAACTAAGAGGCTTACCGTCAGCTCCAAGTCAAACATGGTCCACCAAGGCTTCATTCAGCTCTGTTAAGTCGCATGGTTGAAGTGTTTTGCTTTTTCGCCACACCCGCTTCTCACTCACCGTGTCCAGCTAGTGGAATATTATTTGTATTTGTATTTCTTTTTATCACAACAGATTTCTCTGTATGAAATTCGGGCTGCTCTCCCCAAGGAGAGCGCGTCGTCGCTACAATACAGCACCCCCCCCCCCCACGCCCCCCCCCCTTTTTTTTTCCTGCGTGCAGTTTTATTTGTTTTTCCTATCGAAGTGGATTATTTTTCTACAGAATTTTGCCAGGAACAACCCTTTTGTTGCCATGGGTTCCTTTACGTGCGCTAAGTGCATGCTGCACACGGGACCTCGGTTTATCGTCTCATCCGAATGACTTATGCCACCACCCATCCTCAGACACCCCCCCCCCCCCCACACACAGTTTATACATACATTCATACATGCATACATATATGCATACATACATGAGGTTTTTAAAACAACTGCCCCATCCCGAACGCAAATCAGGTAAAAATTAAACCAAGACTGTTTTTGATGCTTTTTCCAATCCTTTATGGAAAACTAAGACATCTGGGCTTGGAATTATCATTCTTTCTGCATTTACACACACACACACACACACACACACACACACACATTATCTACCTACCCACCTCCCTACCTATCTATCTATCTCTCCACAAAAACACATAAAATACATACATACACGCACGTGGATATGCAGCTAAACATATGCACCAACCAGCTCATTTTGAAGTTCTTCTTTGATTAACCTACACGTGACGTCAAAAATGTTGTTGGCTGCAGGTGATTTCATCACCGAGAAAAAAAACAACAAAAAAACCCAACAGATGTTTCTACATATATACTCTCCTGAACGTGTTCCTTACACTCAGTTATACTCCAATGTATTTTTTTTTTTTTTTAATGGAAAGGAGGAATACTTTCCACACCTAATCCCCCCGGAGTGACTTGCAGAAGAAAATCGGAAGGACCACGCGCCATGTCGTAATACCCTTCCCATAGTTTGTCCACTTTGCCTTGGACTAACTGTTAGGCTTCACGCCATTACCTCCCACACCCCAAGTCAAACACAGTCCACCACGCTTCGCTTGCTCCGTCATGTTGTAGAACCAGGCTGAAAGTGTTTGCTTTGCGTCATGCTCACTCACTCACTCACTCACTCACTGGGGTCTTTGTCTTGGCGTGTGCTGTGTTGAGCAACAGAATGACCCCCCCCCCCGCCCCCTCCTGGACCCCCCCCCTCCTTCCCGCTGCCCCCGCACCACCCACCCCTTCGGACCCCCCCCCCCCCGCCCCCCCCTCCCCCCCCGCCCACACACACACACTCACGCACACCCTTCTTTCTGCAGTGGAGGGTTCAATGACTGAACATCAAAATCGGAGCATGATTTTCGTTTGGAATTCCAGGCGGTCCATGGTGATTGTTTTACGTAGTGACCATCGGAACCAAGCTCATCGTCTACAAACTGGAATTCAGCTTTCAAACCATTAATTGCCTCCAAGCTCCGAGTAAGCTTTTGACAATCGAAACCAAACTCAATTGAAGCGTTTAATCATAATAATTGAAATCTATTTAAGCTTTTCATCATCGTAACCAAACGACATGTAAACTTTTTTTTTTAATCGTTGTAACCCAAACACAATATCAGCATTCATTCGTCGTAACCAAACACCACTTAAGCTTCTAACCATCGTAACCAAATGCGATGAAGCTTTTAACCACTGCCGCCAAACTTTGTGCAAGCTTTTAACAATCGACAGCAAACTCTATTTAAGCATTTAACCATCGTAATCAAAGCCCATTTTATCTTTTAACCATCGTAACCAAAGTCCATTAATTATTTCAAACTTTTCACCACTGTAACCTAAGTCCATTTAAGCTGTTAAACGTTGTAATCAATCTCCATTTCAGCTTTAAACAACTGAAGCCAAACTTCGTATATGTTTTTTTACAATCGAAACTAAACTCCGGCTAAGCCTTCAGCCATATTACTATTTGCCACAGTCCATTTACGCTTTCAACTATCGTAGCCAAACTGCAGTTAGACATTTAATCAATTGCAGCCAAACTGCAATAAGGTTTTGAATCACTTGCAACCAAACTTTGTGTTAGCTTTTAACAATTCAGACCAAATTTTATTTGAACTTCTAACCGTTGTAATCGAAGTCCATTTAACTTTTTGGCCATCGTAACCAAACTTCGTGTAAGTTTTTGACGAATGTTACAAAAACTGTCATTTTTCAACGACAGCAATCAAACTCCGTTTGATTAAGCTTTTGGTCAGTCATAAAATTATTCTTCTTATAATCCCATGTCTGCACAAAAAACAACAACAACGACAAGAAGAAGAAGAAGAAGAAAAACAACAACACCAAAACAACATCATAGTCTGATATTGTACAAAACGAACATCAGCTTTCAGAACCGGATTTCGGCTCCCTTAATCCTCATCCTGGGCATCCTCAGCACAACTTGAAGGGCAAAAGCCCGAAGGGACCAGACAATTGTCTGTGGCAGCATCAATCTCAGACCCACCGTTCCCCGCTCCCCGTCCCCCTCCCCCCCCCCCTGTGCCCCCCCCCCCCCCCGCACATACCATCCGGTGTCCTTTAAAGAGTAATATCTTCGTTCAATGATGTCTCTGGGACCTCTTTCGCTGTGAAATGTTGTCGGGATACGATGTGCTTTTTTTAATTCTTCTTCTTGGTGTGTTGTCTAGTCACCACTAGTATTCTGTGCTCACATCTGTGTGTTGTCCAGTCACCACTAGTATTTTGTGCTCACATCTGTGTGTTGTCCAGACACCACTAGTATTTTGTGCTCACATCTGTGTCTTGTCCAGTCACCACTAGTATTTTGTGCTCACATGTGTATGTGTTGTCCAGTCACCACTAGTATTCTGTACTCACATCTGTGTGTTGTCCAGTCACCACTAGTATTTTGTGCTCACATCTGTGTGTTGTCCAGTCACCACTAGTATTTTGTGCTCACATGTGTGTGTGTTGTCCAGTCACCACTAGTATTCTGTGCTCACATCTGTGTGTTGTCTAGTCACCACTAGTATTCTGTGCTCACATCTGTGTGTTGTCCAGTCACCACTAGTATTTTGTGCTCACATCTGTGTGTTGTCCAGACACCACTAGTATTTTGTGCTCACATCTGTGTGTTGTCCAGTCACCACTAGTATTTTGTGCTCACATCTGTGTCTTGTCCAGACACCACTAGTATTTTGTGCTCACATCTGTGTGTGTTGTCCAGTCACCACTAGTATTTTGTGCTCACATCTGTGTCTTGTCCAGACACCACTAGTATTTTGCGCTCACATCTACACCCCTATGTTTTCATAGAAATTGTCAATATCTAAAAAAAAAAAAAAGAAAAGAAAAAAAAAGATTATTAGAATTGGACAGTCAAATTACAAATCGCGTAATGAAAAGGTGCTGGAGCTATTGCAGGTGACATTAAAACAAATGTATTCCAAGTGGTTAGTCGTACCTTATATCTAAAAAATTCATGTACTCTGTGAACAGGGCGACTTTTAAAAAGAATTTAGAACACACTGTCAAACTCGTTTCCTTGATAAGCATTGTGGGTGTGGGTGGGGTGGGGTGTGGTGGGTGGGAGGACAGGCCACCACGTTATTTGCGTGTCCATTGAAGCGCCGTGTGTCGCTAAGGAATCGGCGGTAGGGTGTGTGTATATGTTGAAAAGAAAAAGAAAAGGAAAAAAAAGAAGAAAATGACGAAAACAGTGAAAATTGAATCTCATCTCATCTCATCTATCCCTTGACCCGTGGGTGGGTCGTTGG